>NW_020187115.1:59221-65972 GCF_900000015.1 Plasmopara halstedii | reverse complement strand
TGGCGCCGCGTAATGAGAGCTGGACGAGCCAACTGACTCGACGAATGATGACTGGGATTGGCAAATCACGTATAGCAAGATCTGATTGGGTGATTATGGAGTGAGTGCTGGATGTGATTGGATCACATCCAAAACTTCTTCCCGCGACTATTCATCTTGTCAGGGCGTTGCAGGGAGAAGCTTGAGGGCGGCTGCTGCAGAGGAACAGGGAACAAGAAGGGCGTACAGGAAGGTAGTTACAGACATGTAGGAAGGGTAGATTGTGTAGCTGCTAACTAATTCACTTCGGCATTTGCCTTCTACTACTCAACAATAATCACATGTAATGAAAAGCGTGAGGATAATAGACTAAACCGTTTTCAGAAATCATTACGCTTATCACGGATCACTATCTGACACCTTTTAAAGTCCGATGAATGACATTGTACAGCATAAGATTCGTTTATATTCGATGTAAAACTAACTATACCCAGACAAGTCACGGGCAACCCGATAGAATTCTGCATGAATCTACCGTCGCGAGCGCCCAGCATTCAGCAATTCGGTAAATTTGGCCTCATTCTGAGATATCTTGATCTCCGAAATATATATATTTCCCATCCCTGAGCCATGGATCGAAGGCACCATCAAATTGGTCCTTCGATGCGTTGTTGCTCGTCGTATTTTCAATACTTTGTAACTTGCCAGCACTTTGAGACCTTGTCGGGTCACTTGACCGTGGCTTGTCACTCACTTCCCTGCATGAGAAATAAGGAAGTTGCTTGTAGCAGTAGACTTATACAATGTTAAATCATATTCAAACGTGATCTTTAACAAGATTGGGTTTCAAACAAAGACTTTGATGTAAATACATACGTTAGAAAGGTGGAACCAATCCGCGACGACTACCACCGCCAGCCACGTAAAATACGATGCTGATGATAGCTAAAGTCGGTTGTGATGAATATATCGCAAATGGAATCAATTTACTGTGCATCCAACAAATCAGTTTCAAATTGTTCATCAAGCAAGAATATTTAAAGTTGGCTGCTGGTATCTCGTAAACGGATTTGGCTGATATCAATTGTAAAGCGTAGATTGTTTCATTTGTTTGGCATCATTCGGTCGTGCTAGCAGTATTCAAATCATAGATAGGTTGCTGTCATCGTGTATTATCTGATCAGAGGCCTTAGCTGAGTATACCAAGTCTAAAGATGAGTTGTGTAAAACCTAAAACGAACCAGAAATGTTGTACGCTGCTACTACGCCCTAGCAACCTTATACAGGCTTTCAAGATTTTATACATTGCTAACTGTGATGTGCAGCTCGATGGTGCGTCGAGTGTCAGAATTATCTCCTCAATGGCTGCGTAGCCTGATTTGCTGAGATTCTAGAAAATGTTTCTGCTCTGCGCACTTGCATCCACAATCTACGTGGTCCCGGATTAGCAACTAATTTGTATGCGAAAATCACACAGAATGCCCTGACATGGATTACAATATATAAAAATTGAAGTAGCCGAATTTATGCTCCAGCATCGTATCATCAATCAATTGATAGCAGTGCAGAATCTTTAAATAAGTAAATGGAGTCTTCCCATCAAGCAGCTATTGGATTCGTTATTATTTGCTTGAAAAATTGTAAAGAGAGACCTGCCACGTAATTCGATATTTAACGAACAACTCGATCGTTCGAGTTACTGTTGAGCAGAATTATTTGGTAGTGCATGATCTGAATGCAGAGTGCATACTTATATCTAGAAATGGGACATATCTGACTGAGTTCGACGTTGTGACCTTAACGTCCGCAACAAGGAGCTCTATTTCGATCCTTGTGGCTAGCTACATGTTGCGGGGTTAACATCGTGTTTGTACAGGATAAGATGCAATCGTGTTATTGTTCACGAGCATATCGATGTCCATTTCACGAACAATTTAAAAACACATCGTAATGTCATCAAATTCACAATATTTAATCAGCACATTGTGCCTCAAATTCTTTTTATCAAACAGCTATGTACTAAGGTGCTTCATTTAATTGTCATATAAAAAGAAGAAATTTAAAAAAAAAACAAGATCATTACTGACAAGAATCCAAAGCATACTTCATTACATCGTGGTCATGGATAACATTGCCACGAATGCATCGGTTGACGCATTTCATACGAAGTCTGCAGTTAGAAAACTAGTTGGCAGAACTGCGAGCATGTTCCGTTAGAAACCTTTACGACATTAAGCTGCGGCGAATTGCAGATAGCGAGATTAAATTTGCACTCGTTGGCGTATGTTATTCCATTCGACGCGCATACAGGCTCGTTAACTTCAGGGCATCGACCAGGACATAGTCCGGTTGTTAGGTCATTGCCAGGGCAGTTAACTCCATTAGCGATCGGACCAAATCCAGCCTCGACACTCTTGCAACTTTCAAGATCGCGAATGCACTCGTTTGAATACATGTTGCCGTCAGATCCGCACACAGGAGAAAAGTCTTGGGTACACACCCTGTCGCAATTACTCGTCTCGGCCGCATTTATGGCTGCTGCACACGCGACGACACCGACTATCCAGCTCAAGGTAATCTTCATGTGGGACGATTCGGAAAGCAGAAACTCAAGATGATTGTTGCAAATTTTAAAGTGAAGGAGGTTTGAGAATGACAGCATCACATCTCCAGGAGCCCGTGACTGACGATATTACTACCATGTAATATATACTATTTTGAACACATGATCATGCTTGGGCACGTAAGTAGCCTAAGCTTGAACTGGATCCAGAATCCTGTGTGTTTGAGCCAGGCACATCTCTAATCTACCTGTACAAGGACAGATCATGTTTCAACTAATGCACGATCATTACATGCTCGACAGGGCAACAATTCATTTAAGCCCACATGACGCATTCGCACAATTGTTTGGAGTCATGACGTGCTGAAAATCCATTGAGCAACCCATGTTAGCACCAGTACTAGACGTGCATCCTTTTCGCCAAACATCCATAATGCACGTGATCTTGCGCAAAGTTGATGCCTTTACTCGCACCAACAAATAATTTGTACTCCTATATGACCAATAATTTCTTTGAAATTTCCCATCCTGTGCTGCATCTCACAAGCCATAAACACTGTATCTAGTCTGAAAGATGGGTGGCCCAAAACGAGGCTACAAAATTATTAAATTAGAAAATTTAATATCTCGATGGTGGAATTGTACGTTCAACTTGGTATAATTTGCATATTTTGTTTTGCCACCACTTAAAAAAGCTCACGCTAGGTCTAAGTGTCGAATGCTTTATCAAAAAATGCCAAGACTCGCGCGAAAAACAGAAACGCAATCAACCACTGCAACTTTAAACGGTAGACTGAATTCATTGACATATCAGTGAAAGTGTTGAACTGTAATGTCAAATTGTACGATGTATAACCGAGCGTGGATTTTATACAAACAGGCTTGGGCTCAGAACCAATTTTGTGAAGATGCCTTACACCTAAGTGAGGACTCAGATACTTTGTGTGTGTTGAATGTAGAAAAATTTTGGAGCCTTGGGATTTAATGCATGTTCATTCTCCATCGGGTACTTGACTCCTAAAAAGGGGTGACGTTTTAAAAATTACCAATGCTCATAAATTGCCTCTTCTGCATGGTAAGCGTATAAATATTTTTCTCATACAAAATAACGTTGCTAAGCATAAATCGAGCGATCGTTTGTATCACGGTCATTTTTGAGGCACACTGAGAGAAAAACTACTATATTAAAAGCAGGGGAATATGACGAGGTTGATATAAGTAGAAGAGCTCGAACGAAAGGACCTATAGCAGTTAGCTCTAAAAGCTACTGTTCACCATTGCTCATGCCAGTGCGGTGAATGTGCAAATGCTGTTAACGCTAAACGTTTGCCGTTTAGACCTCGTATACAAGTAGCGAAATGTGTAGTTATGAACTTAGCCGCGTTGTGTTTAGAAGGAAGTACGGCTAGATAATGGTAGGCACAAAATTTATCAGCGGTGGATTGTCGTTTCGGCGCTCTATTTTGGAAATGGGTAACATAATTGGCAAGACACATTTACAAAATCGACTGCTAAATTAAAATGTAAGGGGAGTGGAGGGCTTGATTATGATCGAAAATTTGAGTGTCAAAAGCAAGATTTGCACTGAAGACGTTAAGGTGAGTCAGACAAGCTACAACGTGTGATACAAAGTATGTGAGCCCCTCGACTTCATTGCTGAGCAAGAGTGCACAAATGTTCAATCGTACTGTCATCGCGTAAAGAAACTCGTACACGTTCATGCATTTTCTCCTTCTGATCTGCAGACGGGGTTCTCTTACAGATCTAAATCAGCATTGCCTGTACATAATGACGATCAGATGATGCGGCTGCGAATGGTTTAGGTGCTTTTCCAACTTACGTGTGCAATGAACAGCTTGTTCTTCAACTCACTACTGTTAATAAGAAATGTTAATGAGCATATAAAATGCTGATTTACTACGAATTATATCTAAACTTTCCAAATTGAACTATGCTTGCTTTTATGGTACTATTGCTGTGAATTATGTACTCATCTCAGTTGAAATTTTGTAGCGTGGAAAATAATGCATGATGGCATGAAATATGAGGTCAGTGCGGCTTGTCCAACTTTGAATATTAAGGATTTAACTATGATGCTGTGTTTAATTACGTCAAAGATGAGTAAGCAAATCACTAGCCTTGTTTAGAGTAAATCAGCTCGCCAAAGCGGGCTTATTTACCTTCGTATCGTTTCAAAATGCATTTTGAATCCGGATTCCATACACAATCGTCACTCGGATAGCTCATATCCGGGTAACTCATAACCTTGTACATCTAGTTCTACCAAGCTTATTTGAATGTACCCTATACTGAATCATTACTGGTCGGATAATCAATAACCCTGACTAACCATAGCTATTTTTTCGCTGCATTTATTAGTTATCCGAGGGACGACTGTAATTTTAAACTTCTTGACGAGATGAAATAGAACAAAATGGAAAAGTGACACTCTTTGAAATATTAGTCAGAGCGTATGCACGGTCTATTTGACCCTTTCGATTTGAATACACCACATTAACTCACCAACACCATTGGAGACATGATACCATACTTGACGGTCCTGTTAGAAATTATCAGAAGGCTAGTAGTTGCGGAAGGTAAGTTTAATGCTTCCTAGCGGAATATGGTATGCCATAGATGTTTGCGCTGGGATGTCGAGGCTCAAATCTCGCTTAGGTATTGCTATATATATATCGTGACAGCTGTTTAGTACGTGTATTTAGTACAGAGTTAGCTTTCACTCAAAAAATCCGCATAATAATCAAAACGGAGATGGCACCACCGAGAGAGCAACCAAGAGCCTTCCAAGCGTCCCAGTACTCGTTTTCTCAGCAATAACTCTTAAGCAGAGGCTCTCACCTACGTGTTCAACCTCGATTTCTCGGATTCCCATCGTTTTTGTCTGTACCAACATTGTATCACCTATGAGATTTGCAGAAAATGTAGTGTTTACATGCAATATAATGCGGCTCACACCCTTCCAACCTAAGATGTGGACTTCATAGGATTTTGCTTATTCTGTCGTTTAATACATTGTATGTTTACTCTTTGCACTCTGTAATACCTCCTCCTGCGAGAATCTTTGCGTCAGGAAACTTCCTCCAATTATGATCTCATGAATAGTCAAACTCTGAAGAAGGGCGAAGACTTCGACTACATTCAGTGAAAATAACGACCTATTCTTCAATGAGAACGATCATTAAAAGTAACCCAGCACCGCCGCAGACATACGATCACGCAACCCACTGAGGAGGAGGCGCATACTATGCACCTCCTAGCTCCGCGTCAATTTTCTAAAGGGGTAATGCTGCAATACCTCACAGTGAAAGTAACGACGAAACCCAGCTTGCCAACAACACGCTGGATGTAACGGGGTTACACGAACCCTAATAACAGGGGTCTGTGTGTCACACGAGATGTGCATGGTGTGATCACACACTCAAACAAGAATATGTTTTAATCGAAGTTTTAATTAAATTTTAACGGTACGGGCTAGGTAGCCAGTTAGTTATGCATGTATTTAGATTTTACTATGTATGTTTAGTATGTTTAGGAAAATCTAAACTTTTAACATTAAGATAAAAATATAAATAAAATCAGTTTGGAATTTAAACCGAAGAGTCGATTAGCCTTGGGAGCAATAATCAATCTTGGAGTAAGCGGATTGCGATCCGCTAACTCATACTTGGTTCTTGAAAAGAACGTTAGGTCGATGACCTAAAGTACGCTTCCTCGAGCGCTTTGCTACGGCAGCCCCGCCGCACTTGGTAGCACTTGTAGTTAATCTACACCTGAGTCGTCTAGACTGATCTTTTGTGAGGATGGAGGAATTTTCCTCTTTGCCCCAGGGCATGCAGGACGGGCTTAACAAGCTGATGTCCTTGCTTGGCCCTGAGGGCGTGCAACATCCTGTAGCACAAGGCCCCGAGGCAATCGGTGCGCGTCTAGAGGCGTTTTCGAACTACGAAAACGCGCTGCTAGAGCACCTGCAGCAGAAGATGTCTGCATCGTGTGCGTCTATGACGCCACCGTCGGTGACGGATGACTTATTCCGACATAAGCCGCTCATGGTGTGCGTTAAGGTCGTTGAGGGGAAGGATGGAGGGAATCTGTTGCTCTGGGTGAGAGAGGTCGAGATGGCCATCGCATCTGCCGTGCTCCAGACTGAGCAACACCGCGTGGCGCTAGCCATCTCCAAGCTCGGTGGTC
>NW_020187115.1:58543-59211 GCF_900000015.1 Plasmopara halstedii | reverse complement strand
CTAAGGTCAAGGCCATTGTAGACTGGCCGGTTTCAAAGAACCAGAAGGACTTGCGTAAGTGACTTGGTGCCGCCAACTACTTGCACAAGTATAGCGGAAATTACGCAGAATGGCCCGGCCATTATCCAATCTCCTTAAATAGGATGCGGAATGGTGTTGGAACACCGAACATCAGGAGGCTTTTGACGGGGTCAAAGACCGCCTCCTGCATGCACCAAAACTGGCGCTGCCGGACCCTGATCGTCCTTTCAGCGTCGTCTGTGACGCTTCGAACTTCGCCATCGGCTGTGCACTGCTGCAAGCAGACGCCGAGGGGCTAGATCGGGTGAGCGCGTTCGAATCTCAACAGCTCAAAGCTGCAGAGAAGAAATAACCAGTTCATGACAAGGAGCTACTTGCGATGTATGCAGTTGTCAACTTCAGGGTCCACCTGCTCGGCTCCAAGCCGTTTGTGATCTATACACATCATGCGTCGCTACGCACTGCGACTCAGTCGCTCCGACTCTCGCAGAGGATGGCTAGATGGTTATCCTTCTTTGCGGAATATAACTTCGAGGTATAAGCCGGGAAAGCAGAATGCTTCGGCTGATGTGTTGTCACGCAGACCAGACTATGATCTTGCTCATGTTACAACTGCAACGTCGTCTGTGACAGATTAGATCCACACA
>NW_020187115.1:58310-58532 GCF_900000015.1 Plasmopara halstedii | reverse complement strand
TTACGCAAGTCCTTCTGGTTCTTTGAAACCGGCCAGTCTACAATGGCCTTGACCTTAGTGGGATCCGCTCGAAGACCACGCTTCCCAATGAAACACCATGAAAAGAGAATCTCTTCTGCACCAAAGATGCACTTGTCTGCATTGGCGTACAGTTTTTTCGTGCGCATGCACTCGAGCACCGCTTTAAAACGTACGATGTGGTAATCTTTATCTATCCTCCCC
>NW_020187115.1:57207-57595 GCF_900000015.1 Plasmopara halstedii | reverse complement strand
TAGTGGACGTCATCGTTCTCATCGAGAAGAGTCGGTGGCGGGCGGTGACGACCGGGTCACCTGCCGCCCGGTGACTCGTGATGCTTTTTCGAGCCCTTGAGGTGGAGGTCCGTCGTGATCGGAGCTCCGCTCAGCATCATACTGAAGTAGCATATCGATATGCGGACGTTCTTGACGATTTAAAGCACGTCGTGTGCCGGCTACCTTGCCTTGAGGACTACTTGCCTCCGTCAAAACGACTTCTAGCCGTGGAGCAGGCGAATGCGTCGCTGCATGCGACGGTGGAGCGCTTGGCGCCATTAGAAATGGAGGTTGTTGCACTCCGTGCTCAGAACCAGTTACTGGTTCAACTTCTGGGTGGCCGCAGCTACGTGGGACCCGCTCCGGT
>NW_020187115.1:56962-57197 GCF_900000015.1 Plasmopara halstedii | reverse complement strand
GCGTCATGAGATCGACCTGGTTCCGGGAACCAAATACTGCGTAACACGCCAATGACCTTTGCCCAAGGAGCAGTGTGACGTCGTTGACGCCTTTTCCGTGCGAAGCACGACGCAGGGATGGTACGTGAGAGCAAGTCTTTCCATTTGACACCCACGTTTTGTGTTCGGAACTCGAACGGCAAGTGGCAGATCGTTCACGCTTACAATAAGCTCAACGCTGTCACCATTCCGGTCT
>NW_020187115.1:56109-56749 GCF_900000015.1 Plasmopara halstedii | reverse complement strand
AGTCCCGAGCGTGGCTCGCGGGCTGATCGTGGAGTGGCACGTAACCCACTGAGCGCTGTTTAAGTTTCGGAGCAGTCGCTACATGCCATTCGAGACATGGTAGGCCAAGGGCCGAGCATCGAGGGCGAGGCCCCCTTGATGCACGTGACGTGGCACGTAAACCACTGAGCACTGCTCTCGTTGCAAAGCAGTTGCCGCATGTCAATGATGGCGTGGTCGGACAGAGTCTGAGGCATCTTGGGCACGGCCCTTCAAATGCGCGTGGAGTGGCACGTTATCCACTGGACGAAGACTGCGAGGTTAGCAGCTCTTCGTCGGATGATGTAGATAACATCGGAGCTTCAAAGGAGCGGACAGTGACGGTGACGCCGGAGGACGCGGAATGCGTGTTCACCCTGGTCTCACCGAGACATAGTACCTCTGTACAGAGGCGACGGCGACGCCGTATGTTGGCTGCAAGACGCTGGGCGTCGACCCTGTTTCAGGGAGTGTCTACCGTAGACGATGGCGCACATTTATACAACCTCGTCAACGGTATGACGGGGGAGGAAGGTGGCGACGTCCACCTCGAGGCTATGTCTGCGGTAGATGCTCTTCTTGAGCTGGACGAGATGTCCCTTAAAGGCAGGCGATTTGGCCA
>NW_020187115.1:49107-56099 GCF_900000015.1 Plasmopara halstedii | reverse complement strand
CACATTCACCGCCTCTTCAAACGAAGACGGATGCACACGGAAGACTTCCATTCTGGCCACGCCAGACGGAGGCCTTCTATAAAGACGGTCGCTCAGACCGCCCCAGGAAGGGGTTTTGCTGCCATCTCGGCAATGAGAGTACGCATCTCTTGGACATAGTCCACCAATTCCTTGTTGCCCTGTCGGGCGGCGAGGAAACGCGCTCGTACGCGATATGCCTGGTTAGCCGGCTAGAACACTCGTGAGAGCTGTAACTTCAGCTTCGCCCAGGAGGGAAACGCAGCTTCGACCGAAGTGCCGCACGTCAGTGCTCATTCTCACGCTTGACCACCGAGCTTTGAGATGGCTAGCGCCACGCGCTGTTGCTCGATCTGGAACATGGCGGATGCGATGGCCATCTCGCCCTCTCTCACTCATAGCAGGAGATTCTCACCATCTTTCCCTCGAAGACCTTAACGCTCACCATGAGCGGCTTAGGTCGTGGAAAATCTTGCGTCACCGACGGTGGCGTCATAGACGCAAATGATGCAGACATCTTCTGCTGCAGGTGCTCTAGCAGCGCGTTTTCGCAATTTGAAAACGCCTCTAGACGCGCACTGACGCCCTCAGGGCCAAGCAAGGACATCCTGCAAGTCCTGGGGCAAGGAGCAAAATTGATCCATTCTCACAGAGGATCCGTTTAAAACGACTCTGGTGTAGATTGACTACAAGTGCTACCAAGTGCAGCGGGGTTGCCGTAACTTTGCGTTTTGAGGGAGCGTAAGTTAGGTCACCGACCTTTCGTTCTATACTTAGAACAAGTACGAGTTTAGCGGATCGTAATCCACTTACTCCAAGAGTAATTATTGCCTTAACCCAAGGCTAATTAGCCCTTCCGTTTAAATCCAAAACTGATTTTATTTTTTTTATCTGCGGCAAAGCCGCCTTATTTTAATTGTACAGATCTTTCTATATATATATAGTAAAATCTTAATACATGCATAACTACTGGCTTTTCAGCCACGTACCGTATTCTTGTTTGGTCACACCATGCCCATCTCGTGTGACACCCCCAGGGTACGTGTAACCCCGTTACAATGAGCGCTCCTACCAAATGCGGATGCGAGAGATTCTTAGATAAGTAGCACAATTAATTTTCTTTGCTTCTCCAAGAGTCTACATATTTAGAATTGATTGTCGTCAGTCAAGCACTATAAAGACATTTTACTGTTTTCTACTGTTTTTACATGCGGCTAGCAGCTCTCGCAAATTTTGGACTCCTTCTTTTTTTTGAGAAATCCGTAATCAACATAAATATCGAATCTCGGGGCTTTTGACTAGTCACAATTGCACTCATTGTAATGTGATTCCGAATTTTAACACAATTGTACCGTATTGTGATGAATATTCGAGCCATCCTGGCAAGTTTAGTCAAATCATTTGCAGAATTACATTCGTTGGCTGACCTCAAGCAATGCATTAAGCATGATTTATTTATATGGATAACGAAATAAGGATAATATTAGCTTCTTCTTTTGGCTAGTTCAATTTAAATTGAATTATATCGTTTTTTGACAAAAGCAGCATGTAAAAGAGAATTTCGGTTTTGCGGCCCAAACACGTAGCCGTGCCAGGGTGGTGTACTATGGAAAAGCATCAAGATAAGTTATCAGTACGGAATGAAATGATAAAGTTGATAAACGAGAGGACCTTGGAACACGTGGGCTATTAACATACGCAAATCATACAATAAAAATTAGGCTTTTTTCAATGGTCTTTGAAATCAGCATTGATATTGATTGTACCTTCTATTGTTTGATCAAGTATTAATTAGCAAATGTTAATAACTAGGTACTAAAAAGGCTCTCGGCTCGGAATTCTCTCGACAGCCCGTGAATTTAATCTGCGAGTTAGGATAAAGACGGACTTCACGGGTCAACGCATCTGATATGAATGGTGGTCTGCAACGCCGTGGCACTTGGTAGTATATCGCCTTATATGACGACCGAGTCTGAATAAGATGGTTCATCCCTTACACTTCACCATCGTTGAGAATGGAACATTGTATGTTTTAAAATATGTCCTAGGAACGCTAGGTGCGTTAAAAAGCTTATGTTCTTAGTTGGTCCTGACAAGGTATTGTAATTGGTGGTGCAGATCTCGAAAAAAATCATCATTTATCTGGAGATGATTAACAGCCACGAATGTGTCCTGATAGATACCCCAATAATACTCTTAGTTTAAGACGTTGGCGAAAGTAACGCTGACCCCTCCAAAGCTACCGCTCCTACTTAGGGTATGCGCTTCGAGGAACCTCTGACAACAGAGGTCAATCCGACGATGGCCTTGCTCTGCTTCATAACTAATAACAATGAATCGCTCTAGAGATCTCCAGGCGGGTCAATTATGCGCAAAATTCTAATTTTCCGTATGGTATTTAGCAGCCGAGACATTTTCATGATGCTGCTTTTCATCGCACTGCCATTGTCGGCCCACCGCATGCGGTCAGAGGATTACACCGACCGTCAAGATATAGTTTGCTTGATCATGTGCACAAACTGATAGCTGTCATGGCCGCAATGCTAGCAAATTTCTTGAGAGCTGGTGCGACGAGGCTGCCGTAGTTCTTTGCATAGAAGAAGCTTACTAAGGTCACCGACCTGACGTTCTTCACTAGAACCGGTATGAGTGTAGTGGATCGTAATCCGCTACCTCCAAGAGTTCCCGAAACGTTAACCCGAGGAAAATGTACTCTTCTCTTAAAAATCAAAATGTATTCATCTGTTATTTGCGGCAGAGCCGCCTATATTTTACTCTATAAGTTTTCTTCACTAAATAATAAAATTCAATTGATATGCATAACTACTGGCAGACCCAAGTAGTGGCTTCTTGTTTCGGTGTAGCCACATCATTGTGTGGTTTCACGATCTTACACCTTTGTACGGTCACACAATCTTGTGTGACCAACCCTTTCATAGAAGAGTACGTGTAATTCCGTTACGCTCCCCCCATCAAAATTGTGAGTACCCACAATTCACATTTTATTGTCGTCTCGTACGAGGCTCGCGTGTCTTAGTCACCTTTAGGCCCTAAGGACCTTCTTCAGGCATTTTCTGCTCAATGTGCCCTGTGTCTATATCACGAAAACACCCAGCTTCCCTGGGACCGAGAGCGCCCGCGGGCAGAGCCTTTCATCGTATCCTGCACGCGGTGCAACTCCGGACAGTACGTCCGCGGCTTAACGAGAAGCACATTCCAAGCTCTCAGCTACCGGACGCCGCACACCATGCTCGCCACAGGAGACGGATTTCCTCGTCGAGGACCGAAGAAAGCCGACTACGAATCGGCGGACTAAGAGTCGTTCATAGAATGGGAAGACGAGGAAAGCGAGGTGCGCCAGCGGCACGACGTGAGCCCTGCTCGAAACTTGCGGACACCGTGTCCGTTTTCCGACCTCTCGACATCCGGGGACAATCGCCTCGATGGGGCACAGGAGCAGCAATTGAAGGCTACTCACAGGACGGCTCTCATGCGCTCGTATCCACGTTCAGTCCTTGGCCTTCGTATGGAATATGGCCTCCGCTCTGCTAATCTTGCTCATGAAGCAAAAGACGCGATCACTTGATCGTTAGGCGACTGCGTAGACGGGCCCCGGTCATTACAGAAGCCGAGATCGACTAATAAATAGCTATCCGGGCTTGCTTCTTGGAACCTCAAGAAATCCTAATGGATAGGTACCGAACGCAATCTTCGATTCATGTTTGCCCGACTCAAAGACTCAAGGCATAACGCCGACTTCCTACGTATTGTCGCCCTGTTACATACGGAATTATCCATTACGCTTCCACGAGCTCTGTGGTTTCTCACACAGTTGAATCTACGACCACTGCAGCTCAGGGCCATAGCTCGAGCTCGAGCTCGGCTCATGATCCTTCGGCTTCTCAAGCTACTGCTGAAGCTGAGAAGCGTGGCGACGTGAGCACGACATTTTTGAAGCGATACAGCAGCTTTTTATAAACGTGGTTCCGCAATTCAATGGCAGGCTCGACCTGCATCTGCTAGCTTAACTCTGCATTGACTGTTGTGGCTGTCCACCGTCATGATCTCTGCATTACCTGGGTCGTCTAAAGGATCAGAAAATCGGAGCGGCATGATTGCTCAGGTCATAAGCGTCCACGCTGTCTGGGCAGTCATGTCGAAGTCGCACCTCAGACTCCCACGAGTTCTCGAAGTTTAGGTATCCTTTCCACATCACAAGATATTGGGTTTGACTCTGTCGACGACCTCGAATCCCAAGGCGTTCCACGTGACAAGAAGTCGTTGATGTGGCATTGAAAGCCTCAACTTTAAGTCGATACAACTTGGTTCGAATGCCAGCTCTGATTGCTCGTCGAGTCGGCCTGAGCCGATGAATATCAGCTATGGTGAGGACGAGGGGGCAGATCTCCGAGCTGCTGAGCGAGCGTTTGTACACTCGACCGTATTTTGTCTGTGAAGACACCCGTCATTTTTGGACTGGTAGTCCTATTCACAAGGCACGTCAAGTTTAATCGAGCCGACGCCCCACTTCTCGCCAGTCATTTGGTTTGTCGTGGGGAAACGACAACGCCCACGAGGCATGAGGCGCTCAACTGGGGGAGAACTGAGTTCTGTTGAGCCTCAAAGAGGTGGAAGGCAGCGGCCACTCTGCACTATATATATTGTTTTCTGTTTTAAGATGTAGTAAATAGATCTAATTAGGCGATTTATGGTTTTCTTTGTGATCCTTCGTAGAAGCAGTTCTGTTGTCTCTAAGGTTTAGGCACAGTCACGGTGCCGAGGGTCTCTGTGAACCTCGGTGTCGAATTTCTTTGCTTTAATAGCGTAGAACGCTGCTTGAGCGTAGAATATGATCCAAGGTATGACCCCACCCTTGGTATGGCATGGGTGGAACACGATCGACTGGAGGTCGAAGACCTTCGCACGTCTCCTGGTGGAGTTTTGGTAAGTCATGAGCCCACCTCCGCTGGAATGCAGAATTGCGATTGGCCCGAGCATTGAACAGAGACGTTAGATATGCTGGAGATCGGAGATATCCGAGTTGTCGAACACCGAAGGTGTTTCGGACAAGAATTCTGAGCCTGGCTCGCGGGCTGAATGTGGGGTGGTACGTATCCACTGAGTTTTGCTCAAGTATCAAAGCAGTTGCTGCATGATAATAGGGCTTGGTCGGCCAAGGGTCGAGGCATCCAGGGCAAGGCTCCAGTGACGAGGAGTAGCGCGTAACATTGAGAGCTGCTCCCGTTTCGAAGCAGTTTGCGGTATGCAAGAGTGGCATGGTCGGACGAGGTCCGGGGCATCGAGGGGAAGCCCTAGTGATGCGCATGGTGTGGCACGTAATTCACCGAGAACTGCTCACGTATCAAAGCAGTTGCTGCATGCAAGAGTGGCATGGTCGGTTGAAGTCTGGAACATCTTGGACACGGCCCTTCTGATGCGCGTGGCACATTATCCACTAGCGAAGACTGTGGGAATTTTGCTCTTCATCGGATGCTGTTAATAAAATCAAGGCTCCGATGGAGCAGATAGTGGGGACACTGACGACGCTGAGTGCCGGTTCCCACTGGTCTCCATGAGATCAAAAATTCTTTAGAAAGGAGACGGCGATGCCGTATGATATCTGCAAGACGCAGGGCGTCGACCCTGACCCAGGGTGTGTTCTCCGTAGACGATAGCGCACAGCTATACACCTTTGTCAATGGTTTGACGGGGTGACGGCAACGTCGCCCTTGCGGCCATTCCCGCGATGGATGCTCTTCTTGAGCTGGACCAGATATACTTCAAAGGGTTTAACGGTGCCTTGAAGGCAAGCGACTTAGCCGAGATGGCCATAATAAGACCGAACAAGGAGATAAAGTCTGGATGAAGATGTCCTGAAGGAAACCAAGAGAGTGTTGAACGCACAAAGTGGATCTTCAATCGTTTGGAACTCCTCGAATCCGTTCCATCCTTAAGTACAATATTTGGCGCGTAACCCACTGAGCACTACCCAAGTATCAAAGCAGGTGCTGCATGCCTAGAGTGGCATGGTCAGCAAAAGGCCGAGGCATCAAGGGCGAGGCCCTTCTGATGCGCGTGGTGTGGCAGGTTCTCCCCTGGACGAAGACTGCTGAAATAGCAGCTCTTCGTCATTGGTTGTTAAAACATCAAGGCTCCGATGAAGCAGGGACTTGGGACACTGGACGACGATGAGTGCGTGCTTCCACTGGTCTCGACAGGACGTAAAATCCCTTTAGAGAGGAGACGGTGATGGCGTATGATATCTACAAGACGCAGGGAGTCGCACTGACCCAGAATGTGTCTAGCTATACACCCTTGTCAACGGTATGACGGGGGAGGAAGATGACGATGTCACCCTCGCGGCTATTTCTGCGGTGGATGCTCTTCTTGAGTTGGACGAGATATACTTCGAAGGATTTGGCGGTGCCTTGAAGGCAGGCAACTTAAATAAGGTGGTCATTATACGACCGAACGAGTGGATCAACAGATCGTCGCTTCTGGATGAAGCTGTCCTGGAGGACACCAAGAAGGCTGAGCGCACGTAGTGAATCGTCGCTCCTGAAGGATCCCTCGGATCCATACTTTTCTCTAGTAAAGAAATTATAATTCGTCTTCTCAAAAGACCCGCAGTCGATCCCACCTCCAGACCGAGGTGTGCGTCATGAGATCGACATGGTTTCGGAACTATATACTACGTAACGCGTCAGATGACCCTGCCCAAAGAGCAGAGTGACGTCATTTACGCCTTTTTCCGTGCGAAGCAAGACGCAGGAATGGTGCGTGGGAGCAAGTCTTTCCAATTACAACCCTATGTTTTGTGTCCGAAAGCCGAACGGCAAATAGCGTATCGTTCACGCTTACAATTAGCTCATCGCTGCCACCACTCCGACACAGACGCCGATCCTAGGAATCATGTTCTGCTGAACAATACCGTTGGCTGTACAAAGTACAGCGCACTCGACTTGGTCAATGTT
>NW_020187115.1:48644-49097 GCF_900000015.1 Plasmopara halstedii | reverse complement strand
GTGCCACTCCACGCGCATCTGAAGGGCCGTGCCCAAGATGCCTCGGCCCTTGGCCGACCATGTCACGCATGGCATGCAGCGACAGCTTTGATATTCGAGCAGCGCTCAGTGGTTATCGTGCCACTTCACGTGCATCACGGGGGCCTCGTCCTCGATGCCTCGGCCCTTGGCCGACCATCTCACGCATGACATGCAGCGACTGCTCCGAAACTTGAGCAGCGCTTAGTGGGTTACGTGCCACTCCACGATCAGCCTGGAGCCACGCTCGGGACCCCTGTCCAATACACCGTTGGTGTCTACCAACTCGGACATTTCAATGTCTAGCACGTTGACCGTCTCAGTCCAGTGCTCTCGCCAATAGCGCTTTTGTCTCCTAGCAGAGAAGGGTTCATGACTCGTCAAAGCTCCACCAGGAGACGTGCGCGTAGCCTTCAAGGTCTTTGACCTCCAATA
>NW_020187115.1:45000-48634 GCF_900000015.1 Plasmopara halstedii | reverse complement strand
TGGTCTGCGTGACATCGCATCAGCCGAAGCATTCTGCTTTCCCGGCTTATACTTCACCTCGAAGTTATCTTCCGAAAAAAGAATAGCCATCAATCCATCCTCTGCGAGAGGTGGGGCGACTGAGTCGTAGTGCGTAACGACGTATGATCTGTGTAGATCACAAACGACTTGGACCGAGCAGGTGGACCCTAGACTTGACAAGTGCATACTTCATCGCAAGTAGCTCCTAGTCATGAACTGGGTAGTTCTTCTCTGCTGCTTTGAGCTATCGAGATTTGAACGCGATTACTCGATCTCGCCCCTCGGCGTCTGCTTGCAGCAGTGCACAGCCGATGGCAAAGTCCGAAGCGTCACATACGACACTGAAAGGACGATTAGGGTCTGGTAGCGCCAGTGTTGGTGCATGCAGGAGGCTGTCTTTGACCCCGTCAAAAACCTCCTGATGTTCGGTGTTCCAACACCATTCCGCATCCTTTTAAGGATATAGGATAATGGCCGGGCCATTTCTGCGTAATTTACGCTACATTTGTGCAAGTAGTTGGCGAGACCAAGCCACTAACGCAAGTCCTTTTGTTTCTTTGGAAGCGGCCAGTCTACAATGGCCTTGTCCTTAGCGGGATTCGGTCGGAGGCCACGCTTCCCAATGAAACACCATAAAAAGAGAATCTCTTCTGCTCCAACGATGCACTTGTCTGCATTGGCGTACAGCTTGTTCGTGCGCATGCACTTGAGCACCACTCTTAGATGGACGATGTGATTCTCCTCATCTGTCCTCCCGTGCTCGGCACAACTATGAACGAAAATGTCGTCAAAGTATGTCTGTGCGTACGCCTTGGGGGGCCTGAACAACTGCGTCACAAGACGGTTTAATGTTGCTAGTGCATTTGAGAGCCCTTATGACATCACCAGCACTCCCGGATTATGCCGCTCGGAGTGCTCACCGCTGTCAGCGAAATATCACTCGCTCTCATGAGCAATTAGTAATAATTATCAACCAAGTCGAGTGCACTGTACGCCTTACATTATGAAAAACATCCTTTCTAGGAATTAACATTTGTGCCGGAATGGTGGCAGCATTGAGCGTATTGTAAGCATGAACGATACGCCACTTGCCGTTCGGCTTCCGAACACAGAACGTGGGTGTCGAATGGGGAGACTTGCTCTAACGTATCATCCCTGCGTTGTGCTTCGCACGGAAAAAGGCGTCAATGACGTCGCATTGCTCCTTGGGCAGGGGCCATCAGCGTGTTACGCAGCATTTGGTTCCCGGAACCAGGTCGATCTCAAGACGCACACAGCAGTCCGGAGGTAGGACCGAAGGCGGGTCTTTTGAGACGGCGTCTTGAAATTTATTTATCAAAGGATAGTACGGATCGAAGGGATTCCGTAGGATCGACGATCCACTTCGTGCGTTCAGCACTCCTTGGTGTCCTTCAAGACGGCTTCATCCAGAAACGATGAAGATTTTATCCCCTCGTCCGGTCGTACAATGACCACATTGGCCAAATCGCCTGCCTTCAAGGGACTGCCGAACTTTCAAGGGACATCTCGTCCAGCCCAAGAAGAGCATCTACTGCACGCATAGCCTCGAGGCGAACGTCGCCATCTTCCTCTCCCGTCATGCCGTTGTCGAGGGTGTACAACTGTGCACCGTCGTCCACGGTAGACACACCCGGGATCAGCGATGACGCCCGGCGTCTTGCAGCCAGCATACGGCGTCGCCGTTGCCTCTGCACAGAGATTCTATGTCTCTATTAGACCAGGGTGAACACGCAATCCGCGTCGTTTGGTGTCACACTCATTGTCCGATCCTTTGGAGTTCCGATGTTTTCTACAACATCCGACGAAGAGCTGCTTACACCGCAGTCTTCGTCCAGTGGACAACTTGCCATTCCACGCGCATCTGAAGGGCCGCCTATTCCTCGGACTCTGTCCGACCACACCATCAATGGCATGCAGCGACTGCTTCGCAACGAGAGCAGTGCTTAGTGGTTTACGTGCCGCTTCACGTTCATCACGGGGGCCTCACCCTCGATGCCTCGGTCCTTGGCCGACCATATCATGCATGACATGCAGCGACTGCTTTTGATACTCAAGCAGCGCTCAGTGGTTTACGTGCCACTTCACGTGCATCACGGGGGCATCGTCCTCGATGCCTCGGCCCTTGGCCGACCTTGTCACGCATGATATGCAGCGACAGCTCCAAACCTTGAGAAGCGCTCAGTGGGTTACGTGCTACTCCACAATCAACCCTCGATCCACGCTCGGGACTCCTGTACAATGAACAGTTCGTGTCTACCAACTCGGATATGCCAATGTCTATCTCGGTCCAGTGCGCTCGCCAATAGCGCTTTTGCTCCTAGCAGAGGTGGGTTCATGACTCGCCAAAGCCCCACCAGGAGACGTGAACGTAGCGCCCAAGGTCTTTGACCTCCAATCAATCTATGGCTCACGGTGTTCCAATCATGCCATTTCTAGGATGAGGTCATACCTTGCATCCAAGTGTAAGTCTAGACAGGGTTTCACGCTATCAAGGACAAGAAACTTGACTCCAAAGCCCACATGGACCTTCGGGACCGTGACACGTGTCCCCGTCGCTAGGCAAACAGTGACGATATCACCCAACCGCGCATTCAGCGCCTCAGCATACAGCTGACTTTCTTCCATCGTGGAGCGTTGAGCATAATTGCTCGACGCCCCAGAATCGATGAGGATCTTCCATGGCTTTTCGAACCCCATTACGGTCGCCTTCACGACCAGCAAGCCCGGTTTGCATACACGTTCCGTGTTCAAGAGCACAGAGCTCTCCGGGGCTGCCCTGAGGCTCAACAGAACCTAGTTCTTCCCCTGTAGGTCGCCCCGCGCCTACTGGGTGGTGTCGTTTCCCCGCGACGAACCAGACTGGAAGGCATTGGGGCGATGGCTCGAAGAATCGTGACGCGCCTTGCGCAGAGGGCAACCGTTCCGAAGGTCACGGGTGTCTCCGCAGACAAAACGCCGTCGTGTGTTTGTGTGCTGACCAACAGCTCGGAGCTCTGCTCCCTCGTCCTCTGCATAGCTGAGATCTATGGGCATAGGCCCTCTCGACGAGCTGTTGGAGTGTGCATTCCAGCTAAGTCGTGCCGACTTGAAATTGAATTCGGCATTCGATGCAACATTTACCGCCTTTTCAAATGAAGATGGATTCACACGGAAGACTTTCTTTTCTGGTCACGCCAATGCGGAGGCCTTCCATAAAGACGGTCACTGTGACCGCCCTAAGAAGGAGATTTGCTGCCATCCCGGAAATGAGAGTACGCATCTCTTGGACAAAGTCCATTAAGTCCTTGTCGCCCTGTCGGGTGGCAAGAAAACGCGATCGCACGCGATATTCCTGGTTAGGCGGCGAGAACACTTGTGAGAGCTACAATTTCAGCTCCGTCCAGGAGGAAACGCAGCTTCGACCGAAGTGCCGCACGTTAGTGCTCATTTTCGCGCTCGACCACCTAGCTTTGAAATGGCTAGCGCCACGCGTTGTTGCTCGGTCTGGAGCATGGTGAGATGCGGTGGCCATCTCGACCTCTCTCACCCAGAGCAGGGAATTCTCTCCATCCTTCCCCTCGAAGCCTTTAACGCTCACTATGAGCGTCACTGG
>NW_020187115.1:44289-44990 GCF_900000015.1 Plasmopara halstedii | reverse complement strand
TCCAACCATGCCATTCCTAGGATGAGGTCATACCTTGCATCCAAGTCTAAGACTAGACTGCGTTCCACGCTATCAAAGTCAAGGAACCTGACTCCGAGGTCCACAGGGACCTTCGGGACCGTGACACGCGTCCCCGTCGCTAGGCTTACAGTGATGATGTCACCCAATCGCGCTTTCAGCGCCTCAACATACAGCTGACTTCCCCCATCATGGAGCGTCGAGCATATTTGCCCGACGCCCCAGATTCGATGAGGATCTTCCATGCCTTCTCGAAGCCCTTTACGGTCGCCTCCACGACGAGCAAGCCCGGCTTGCATACACGTTCCGTGTTCAAGAGCACGGAGCTCTTCGGGGCTGGCCCCTATTGACCTCTACCTCCCTGAGACTCAACAGAACTCAGTTTTTCCCCACTAGGTCACCCCGCGCCTACTGAGTGGTGTCGTTTCTCCGCGACGAACCGGACTGGTAGGCGGTGGGGCGATGGCTAGAAGAATCTTGACGCGCCTTGCGCAGAAGGTAACCGTTCCGAAGGTGACGGGTGTCTCCACAGACAAAACACCGTCGAATGTGTGTTTGCTACCCGGCAGCTCGTACCTCTGCTCCCTCGTCCTCAGCATAGCTGAGATCCATGGGCATAGGCCCGCTCGACGAGCTGTTGAAGTGTAATTCCGACCAAGTCGTGCCGACTTGAAATTGAATAT
>NW_020187115.1:43942-44279 GCF_900000015.1 Plasmopara halstedii | reverse complement strand
CTTCGATTTAATATAGAAAGGTAAAAGAAGAAATACGTACAGAGCACGACGAGAGAAATGATGAAGTGCCAGGGGTTAAATAAAAAAAATAAGGCTTGTGGTTTGAGCGCGGTGAAAGATTGCATTCATTGCTATCACCATACACCAAAGCAATCAAAGCGTGACATTATGTATAAAAAGGAACTAAAGACACTCCACTACAATGTAGGAGTTTAGTCGAAGACTGAGGGTAATTGAGGATGTAGATCGACTGAAATATGAGATGAGGTTGCTTGTCAATAGTGATACTATTCCATACAAAGCGATCTGCTCTAGTTATCGATTGAAAGACGAACTG
>NW_020187115.1:43413-43863 GCF_900000015.1 Plasmopara halstedii | reverse complement strand
CGGTCATTGACCCTCGTGTGGAATATGGCTTTCGCCCGGCGGATCCCGCTGTGGAAGCAAAGGACGTGGTAACTCGATCGTTACGCCTCCACATCATCGGGCCCCCGGCCATTACTCAAGATAAGCTTGCCGAACGGAAAGCTCTTCGAGCTCGTTTCTTGATTCCACAAGAATTTCCGTTGGAAGCTTATCGCACTCGTCTGCGTGTACAACGAGGTGGCTCTCGTGTACCCGCAATGCGGACGATACCTGTAGTGCTCGCCCCTGGCGTAGCGCTACAGATGACAAAGCGCTCTTTGAGCGATGGGTGCAACGGCACCGCAAACTTTCCTCACTGTATGCTTTTCAGTTGAGCCACAAGGCAGTGGACGTGCGTGTGGAGCGACACCTCTAATTTGAGTTTGCCAAACTCAAAGCACGCCGTCGACTCCCTTCAGCTTGTCGCTTTGT
>NW_020187115.1:42957-43403 GCF_900000015.1 Plasmopara halstedii | reverse complement strand
TCCCGATACGGCTTGAGCAAACCCACGTAAAACACCGGGTGGGTGCGCATCCGTTTGGAAAGGTTTAGCGCATACGCTAGGTCCCGCTTGGCAACAACCTTAAACGGTCCCATATACCGTGGACGAAGCTTCGTCCGGAAGATAGCAGAGGCTGCATGTGTGGAATTTTTTTTGAGTTTAATAAAACCATGTCTCCGACCTTAAAGCTCTCCACTCTGCCTCTTCCTTTTTCATCTGTATTGTTTCTGAAGGTCTTGGCTTTCGGCCTTCGCATCGCGAACGTGTCGTAGGACACTCAGTCTGGTAGACAAGAAGTCATCGACTTCTTTGCGGATGGTAAGGGGGCTGACATCAGTTAGCCGTTCGGCTATTCCTCCCACCAAACCCTGAGCCAAGGATGGCGGCGTCAGCGGGACGCGAGGGTGAACTAGCCCGTTCACGTAGTT
>NW_020187115.1:41752-42947 GCF_900000015.1 Plasmopara halstedii | reverse complement strand
CGCCATGTTGCCACTCGTAGAGTTTGCACTGAACAATGCAGTGCATTCGTCTACCGGCCACACGCCGCTCTACGTGAACGGGCTGATTCACCCTCGCGTCCTACTGACGCCGCCATCCCATGGCTCAGGGCTTAGTGGGGGAGATATAGCCGAACGGCTAGCTAATGTCAGCCCCCTCACCATCCACAAAGAAGTCGATGACTGCTTCTCTACCAGACTGAGTGTCCTACTCCGTGCTCAGAACCAGTTGCTGGTTCAGCTTCTGGGTGGCATAGGGCCCGTGGGGTCCGCTTCGGCGCCAACGCTTCCGCGTTCACTTGCGCCGGATCTCGGTACGGCTTGAGCAAGCCCACGTAAAACATCGGATGGGTGCGCATCCGTTGTGGAACGTTCAGCGTATCCGCTTGGCCCCACTTGGCCACAACCTTAAACGGTATGATAAACCGTGGACGAAGCTTCGTCCTGAAGATGGCAGAGGCTGCATGTGTATGCAGGTCTTTAGAATTTAATGAAAACCCCGACTTTAAAGCTTTCTACTTTGCCTCTTCCTTTTTTATCTGCATAATCTTTTTGCAGGTCTTGGCTTTCAGCCATCGCATCGCGAACGTGTCGTAGCATTTCCAATGGCACCAAACGCTCCACCGTCACATGCAGCGACGCATTCGCCTGCTCCACGGCTAGGAATCGCTCCGACAGGGCGAAGTAGTCCTCAAGGTGAGGCAGCCGGCATACGACGTGCTTCAAATCGTCAAGATCGTCCGCACAGCGATATGCTACTTCAGCATGATCCTCAGCGGAGCTCCGATCACGAAGGATCTCATCCTCAAGGGCTCGAAGAGCATCACGAGTCGCCGGACGGCGGTCGACCCGGTCGTCACCACCCACCACCGACTTTTCCCGATGAGAACGGTGACGTCCACTATCACGTGAAACGTCTAGTGGGATGACGACGTCACCAGGGTCAGACCCCATATCTGGGGAAGTGTCGGGGATATCCCGACTTCGAAAACTCGTGGGAGTTTGAGGTACCACTTCGGCAAGATTGCCCAGACGCCGTGGACGCTTTTGATCAGAAAGGTCAGGACAAACCGCGCTTCCCGACAATAGCCAGAAAATTAGTAAGGCCATGAGCTGAGCTCAAGCAGTCGCCCTGAGCTCTTGCGGTCGCAGACACAGAGCTCGCGAGAGCTTGAGA
>NW_020187115.1:41285-41742 GCF_900000015.1 Plasmopara halstedii | reverse complement strand
AACCCACCTCTGCTAGGAGACAAAAGCGCTTTTGGCGAGAGCACTGGACCGAGACGGTTAACGTGCTGGGCATCGAGGGCGAGGCCCCCGTGATGCACGTAAAGTGGCACGCAAACCTCTGAGCGCTGCTCGAGCATTGAAGAAGTCGCTGCATGTTATGCATGACGTGGTCGGACAGAGGCCGAGGTATCTTGGGCACGGCCCTTCAGATGCGCGTGAAGTGGCATGTAAACCACTGAGCGCTGCTCAAGTACGAAGCGGTCGCTGCATGTCATGCGTGACGTGGTCGGACAGAGTCCGAGGCATCTTGGGCACGGCCCTTCAGATGCGCGTGAAGTGGCACGTTATCCACTGGACAAAGACTGCGGGGTTAGCAGTTCTTCGTTGGATGTTGTAGATAACATCGGAATTCCAGAAGCGGAAAGTGAGGGTGACATCGGACGACGCGGAGTGCGTA
>NW_020187115.1:29813-41275 GCF_900000015.1 Plasmopara halstedii | reverse complement strand
CCAATGTCTAGCACGTTGACCGTCTCGGTCCAGTGCTCTCGCCAATAGCGCTTTTGTCGCCTAGCAGAGGTGGGTTCATGACTCGTTAAAGCTTGATCAGGAGTCGTGCGCGTATTGCCCAAAGTCTTTGACCTCCAATCAATTCATAGCTCATGGTGTTCCAACCATGCCATTCCTAGGATGAGGTATAGTATTCTTAAGACTCTGTCGTCGGATTGACGTAATAGTGTTACCATGTGCAACGGGTCGCTGTGGTGCCTCATAAGTCAAGCTTATGACTTGCAGAGGATGCGAGAACGATCACTCTGAAGATTAGTTAATGTACAATTGCACAGAAATTTAGTTCATGGTCCAGCTTCACATGCTAACGAGTATTGTATTCTGATCATAACGTAACTAAATAAAACTCATATGCCATAAAATTATATAAATAAAATCAGGCTCAAAAACGTATGCAGATACTATATACCAAACCGGTATATTGAGAAATAGGGCATACGGTACATAGCGTGGCAATTTTGGGCGTATGACCCAAATACACACATTCTGCAGATCAGAGCCGGGGACTCACAGCCCAGCAATTCACCACGTAATTCATACCTTTCAAACTTTCATGACATCATTTTATCTCAAAAATGATAAAAAGTCTTCTGGCTCCCATTTTTTGTGTACATGATTTGATTATATTCATACGATCTTTACGAGTCGCGTTGCACTGTACATGGAAAGCTCCGTGAAAGCTGCGTCTTCCGCATGGCAAAGTAAGCCGGAATGGGTTCTACTCGCTGAGAGCATTGCACAATCTCGAGCGAGGCTAGCACCTGGTATCCAGTTGGCTATTGAAAAACAGTGGGGCAACAAGTTTACAGGTTCACTGTCAAAACATTTGTTACTTCTGTTACTATCGGTAGTTCGATTTTACTTCTGCAGCAAGTCTGCAAAATTATGCTAAAGCAAAAGAAGATGAGATCCGCGATGTATGCAGCTCAAACTATCAAGATTTTGTGGTTTCAATCGAAGAGATTGTGCGCATGAAGGCTGATGTCTCGAAATTACAGGTAGACAACGTATATTGTTGCTAGTAGGGAGTCAAAGCGTATGTAATTTCCTTATTACAAATGACTTGGAAGTAGCTTGATATTGACGAATTTCAAAGCCAGTTAGCTGGCGCCACATCAAAAATTCTATCTGTTCATGACTCTCTGGCGACTTGCTACACAGTGCAGAAGAATATTGACGAATCCATTGAAAAATTACAGCACTGTCAACGCATTGTAAGTAAAAGGATATAATGAGTTAAACACGTTTTTGAATTTGATGTTCATTTTCACTCTAGTTGGCTCTTGCCGCAGCCATTACAGCTTACATTGAGAAAAACAAATTATTTCACGCATTCACGATGCTCGAAAAACTTCGCATCGAAATCGCGGCGTTTCGAGTACAAACTTGATGCTAGTTGATACACTACATGTTGATCGATATATTCTGCCATTTATTTCCTAGGGCCGGCTGTTTCCACAATACATGAACGACTGGATGCATGATGCAATGCGAACAATTAAAGATGAAGCTAAGCGAGAGGCTTCACATTGGTTGGAGGATATTCGAACGGCGTCGTTGGTAAGACAAAAAACGCATTTCTTAAGTCCAAAGGTGAGGCTTTATTGTGTCATACACTATAGTCGATTGGGGAAGCAGCAATGCATCGACTGGAAAATCAGATTAGCGAGCAGTATTATGAACAGGATGTCTTAGAAAAGTGTGGCCATGCACCCACGACTGTACTTGGCAGGGCAAGTAGCAGTGGCAACTTTGCTGTAAGTCCTCGAGCTTCATTAAGTCCATCAAACTCGGACAAATTGCTACTGGGCGAGGATGGATTGAAGCTGCCGTCCATCCGAGTCTTTAATTCTGGTGCTAATACTCTGAAAGAAAGGAGCAACATTCACGCAAATTACATGAAACTTGCTCTGACTCAGCTTTCGCCAATGTTACGAATATTACACGTTTTTCGAGTTACAAATCAACTTTCAGAGCTAGCTGCGTTTTACAATGTCAATCGCTTGGTATGTCGATAACATCACATTTTTTTTCTTACGGATTATTTAAGGTGTTTGTTGTAGCCCCAACTTCAATTGACGTCATTTTTGAGAGGTACAGTTACAACAGTTAGCCCTGAAAAATTCGTCACTCAACACGAAGAGCTTTTCAAGAAGTTGACAGGATCGTTTTGTCTTGAGCATCTGCTGTGGCGATACTCGGACGCAGCGTTGCTGTCAAAGAAAGACATCAACGGAATCTTTCACCTAGTCATCCAGAGTTTGTGTGGAATAGTGTCGACTTCCGTTTTAAGCCTTAATGAGCAAGCTACGATTCTGAACATCAAAGTGCGGGCTATTGCATGCGCTCGAACGCTGAGTGATGAAGTGCATGAATACAATTCCACGTTGATATTCGACACTTTTCGGCGCTTAGGCTCGCACTTCCGAAACGTGATCATGGCGAACACAAAGAAGTATGCGATATTCGACAGACCCTATGACTTGTCAACGCCTAAAGTGTAACACGCTTGTGGTGATGTGTCGCGTAGGAGGCTGCGCGAATTTATGGCTAGTGATACCTTCGAGCGTGCTCAAGTCTCTTCCGATCAGCTTCAAATGGTGTGGAAAGGCTATCACTGATTGTGACGATGCTAGTTGACGACGTTTCGATTGCGTTTTAGACCTTGCAATGTTGTGGACTGGAAAATGAAGTCAAAACAATGCTGAAGAATGTCGATGTTGGAGCAGACCCTGTTGTGCTACCTTTCACAAGTGTACGAGTGTCTGATCTATTTGAAAAATCATTGAGGGTAAACGTCATACGATTAAAATTTGGGGCTCGCAGGTTGTCGTAAAGAGCTGCAAGAGTATTGAAGCTCTTATTCAGATGATGTTCGATTATGAACGGTACAATGTGTGTCACTTCTGTTCATAGTGGTATTAATCTTTGATTTAACGTATGTTTCAGCTATCTTAACATCGAAGACTGGGGCGAGTGGGTCCGAGATGACACAATCGAGGCACTGAGTTACCTAAATGAAACGCTAAACGAAGTTATCGATCAACACACAGATCTACAAGTCGCAACGGTCTGGCTTCGAGAATCAATTCTTATTATGCTATTGTGTAAAGTTAAGCTTTTGATGCTGCTATGTGTGAAGGTTGTAATGATGGGCACGAATGCGTCGTTCTTGGCTTGCGCCTGTGATCGGTTTGAGGAAAATGTGAAGATGCAGACGGAAGCGTGGGAGGCCCGGACGTACGGCTACAGTGTGAGTAATACGCTTCGCGGAGCAACGACACAATTGGTGAAGCCTTGCTCAAGCCGCCTACAGTTAAGCAAGGCAGCAGCAAAAAAGAAATTTACGAGCACAACTACAAGAGCTCAGGATATGGTTTGTGAGCTCATGGTACGTCTTACTAGTGAAGTCATGTAACTTAAGCCTCACCTGATAAATATCTGGTGTATGCTTTTTAGCTGAAAAAGATTGATGAGCTGCTTTCTAGTTTCTACTACCTTAATTGGATGCCGAGTGCTGTGTTAACGCAGCCAGATCCTTCTATGTGGGACCTCATCAACTACCTGAAAGTCACGTTTGCTCAACTGCATCAGCTCCCACAAGCAGTTCAAGAAGCTGTCCACTTTGCTTCGTGCAGTTACCTTGCCAAGTCTTTGGAGCAGATTCTAAGTGGTTCAGCCATCAAGAAGCTGAACATGGAAGCGATCGCCAATTTTAAAAGGAATTTAGACGTACTGCTTGATTATATTGGGTCCGTCCCCATTGCTCAGCTACAAGATTGCTTCATTCCGGTCTTACATCTCATCGAACTCTTTCTTTCGGGGGGCGTTGAAGAATTTTTAGACCCACAACAGCGGTACGATTCTGAGTGTGTTTGTGTGAAAAGCTATCTGACTATTATGTTGTTTCGGGTAAGAGTAGAGATGCTCGAGGCAAATACTCGCATTTGTCCTCGGATACAGTGTCTGCTATACTTGCAAAGATGAAGGATGGTAAGAACTCATCAAAAGCGTGGGGACCAACATTTGTTCATGCTCCAAAAAAGCGAATCTTTGGCTCCATAAACCCTCGAAAGTAAATTGTGGACAGCTTCGAGACCTAATAAGCAATATATGCTCTTGTGATTTGTAAAAGGCAATCTCATCATGCAACTTACTTTACTCCTAATCTTGTCAATAGCCTGGCTCAAAATTGATGTACTTATGGCCGTAACGAAGAAACCGAATTTATGATCTGATCTGTGATCATTCATTTTCCTTTTTTTAAGTTACGAGGATAAAGGAAGCTCTTATATGGCAAAAAAGGCCGCATCCAATCCTCGAAAGGTTCAGACGCAGGCCACCACAAGCTCTACCCTTAGGCCCAACCCTTTCGTCGACAAGGGACAGAAAAAAAACATTTCATAACCACTACAATGTCCTTAATCATTACGAGATGTGCTGGCAGGCCCCACTTCACAATGCAAATGCGAAAGAGAATATTTGTCGGAGTCATAGACACACGCGTCTACATTAACGAATAACTAATTTCGGCGCGCACACTCGAATACTGCTCGCACGCGTTCAACGTTGCTCTTCACATACGTCTGTAGGCAATTGCCGAAAAATAGGTGTGTGTATAGCCACAGTCGGGCCTCTAAAGCCACTCAAAATAAACGAAAAAAAACGTTGCTGATGCGTCGGACAATCCTTTTTTCATAACCAACCGCTCTCAAAGCATCCCGCTAGGAGTTCTTACCGCGATGAGATGGCATCGCCGTTTCTCATGAGCAGTTTGTAAGATCAAACACCAGATTAATAAGTCTGGACGAAGTACAGCCGGCCATGCTGTTCTGCAGCACATCCTTTCCTAAAAAAAGTGGCTTTTGTTCCGAAATAGTGGCGTCAAACATCTTATCATAATCATGCATCTATTGCCAACTGCCGTTATCCTTTATGTCACAGAAAGTCGGTGCCGAGTCTGGAGATTTTCTATCTAACTAAGCCCTGTTTGTGCTTTGGACGGAAGAAAGCGTCAACGAAGTCATACTTTTTCCATGGTAGGAATCATTGCCGCCTGATACAGCATTTAGTCCCGAAAACCAAGTCAATTTTTTGACGAGCTACTTTAGCCGGGGCAAACACGCGTTGTGGATCTCTCGTGATATTCCCCCAACAAACGATAGAACGGATCTGTCGGATTATTGATTAAACTTTAACATTCTTCCAACCCAGTGCTCTGTGCGTGTCCCCAGTGACAAATTACCATTTCGTTGACCTCATGGATTGCGTTAAGCTGTATGAATCGTCTAAGGATACTTCCCCCAGCTCTGTACGATCTTCTTCCGAAGTTCCTAGGACTACCTCGATCACTTCAATCATCATTAAACTATTTTTGCCATTTCCCGTAGAGACTTACCGCTCCACGTGGTGGACCCGCCACACGATAGCTGACTCGGTAGTACTTTCGCATCGTAGCAACGATGAACTCATATTTCCTATCTCCATGAACCAGGCCTCCTTATTGCAACTTGCATTGCTGTTCAGCTCCACCCGCTCCGACACAAGAATTTTAAACTCCTAGTGGCTTTCGCGTCACACCGGCCCTGAAACAGAGAAAACAACTCACATGATTCTTACCCCTCTAGAGATTCACTTCGGGGACGACGACCTACAGTTCTCATTTCTCTTCCCACTCTGGAGACCGCGATGTACAAAAGTTATTTTCACTCTTATTCTCAGACCTCGGTTGATTGCCGCTTTTGCCTTTCGAGCTCAACAAGAGACACCTAGTAACACCATCATTACCAATCTCGGGCAACAACACATCCTGCGCGAAAGCGAGATCTGAATTTATGACTTTTCAAAGCTCCGCTAAGAGAGAAGTATTTGGTGTTTATCTTTTCCGACTTCCAGTCAATTTATGACTCAAGGCTTTCCGGCCAGGCCATATCTACGATAAAATTGTATTTAATCTTGGTGCAGAATGAGACAACATCTAACACTATCAAAGTCGTCAAATTTCACTTGATCTTCAGTCTAGTTTATAGCATCATAAATAGTGTCCCAGTTGCGCGACGCACCGATGTCACATCTACATTTAGCATTTCAATGCCCCCACGCAATATCTACTGTTTTGACAGTCGTACGTCATAAGCAATTACGCTACATTCCTGAGTTTATTTGGACTGTACACGGCCTCGTAAACGTCGATATCGATATGCGACAAACCTGGGCTGCAGGATTCACGGCTTTTAACGAGAGTCGTTTACTTACGGTTGTGTCTCATTGACCACAATTTTACGAAGTCCGAAAAAGAAAAATGATTGTGTTCCAAATTTGCTATTACTAGATACTTTCTTTGAGAGGTTCTTTGTGTGCTCTCACGTGGGAGACCGATCATCGTAGCTCTCAGCCAAGAACGAGGGAGCACACAAGGCGTAAATGTTTCATGCTCTCACGAATGACATATCTGAGAATACCGTGAAGAAGCTCAGCATCGTAAAACTCTCCCACTTCTTTCATAGCCCAAAGCACGGCTGAGGTCGGTTGCATGAAGCACAATTGAAGAGCTTCGCCTTCAAACCCTCACACGACCCTCGAAGTATGAAAGTTGTAATTTTTATTTAATACGACACCAATCGCTTCCTCAAAATTGTAATAGTGGACGCGTACGGTCCCGATGCGAGCCACACCCATTCGAAGACCCTCCGTCAAAATGATAACCATTTCCACCTACTGGTGAGGGCTCGACGCCATCAAAGGGACGAGAGTTCTTAACTTCTGGACATAATATGCCATCCTCGCTTCTCTTGACAAGTGATCAGGAAGTTGATCGCAGCTGATAATCCGAACCAGCCACTACAAATACCCACAACGTATGTCACTTTGAATCTTTCAACGTCTACAACGCCACTTCCGCAATGGTATCTAGCATTAGTGGCTTTTCTTACGCACGGCCTCTAAGACGCGCTATTGTTTTGTTTAAGGCAGGTCCGAATTCATAGCCATGTCTATTTCCTTCGGTCCGATAAAGCATTTTTCCTCGGTCCAGTATTCCTAGGCATAGAGGCTCAACATTGGCGCCCTCACAGTGAAACAGGGTTACACATACCCTGGTAACAGGGGTGTATGTCACACCAGATGGGCATGGTGTGATCACACTCAAACAAGAATACGGTACGGGGCTGTATAGCCAGTAGTTATACATGTATTTAGATGTTACTATACATATTTAGAAAAATCTATGCATTTAAAATTAGGCGGCGTTGCCGCAGATAAAAAATAAATAAAGTCTGTTTTGAATTTAAACCGAAGAGTTAATTAGCCTTGGGTTAAGACTATAATAACTTTTGGACTAAGCGGATTGCGACCCGCCAAACTCTTACTTGTTCTGAGTATAGAACGAGAGGTCGGTGACCTAACTTACGCTTCTTCAAAGCGCAAAGCTACGGTAGCCACGATGAACACGGTGGTTGTCGATTGCCCATCGTGCAGCAGGGCCGCCGTAGCTTTGCGCTTAGAGGAAACTAAATTTAAATCACCGACCTTATGTTCTTCACAAGAACCAGTAGGAGTGTAGCGGATCGCAATCCGCTACCTCCAAGAGTAGTTAGAACCTTAACTCAAGGCTAATAAAATCATCTGTTTAAAATGTAAACTGTATTATTTTGTTTTATCTGCGGCAAAGCCGCCTAATTTTCAATGTGTGAATTTTTAAAAATATATATAGTAAAATCTAAATCATGCATATTCAGCCACGTATCGTATTCTTATTTGGTTGCAATCACACCGTGCCCATCTCGTGTGACACACAATTATGTTACCAGGGTCCGTGTAACCCCGTTACACTCCGTCGGCACCCGGTTGAGACGCTCGTGGACGTTCCTCATCATCGCATATTCAAGCTTCCAAGGCAGGATCTCTCGGTGTTTATTTCCATCTTTGGATAAGATAAAGTGCTTTTCGGATTGACAAGCAGGGCTACATAATACATTGGGGATGCCGTGCTCTATGCATAGAGAAAGCTTCGACTCTCAGAATCTGCGCTAATAGAGACAGCTACATCGGGTTCGTACGCTCTTCCTGGATGCAAAACCTTCTCTTTTCTTGTGGGAGAAACATATATAACATTAATCGTATTGAGTCCGGTACGAGTAAGTTACATCTTATAATAGAACTGTTTTTAGCTTACGTTTGTTCTTATGGATAATCCAAGTGCAGTTTGAATTTTGAAAAATTCTACAATATCGTACCTAGTAAAAATGTGTATGGTGTATGGAATATCACATATTATAAGCACTTACAGCATAGGCTACTACAACGCACAACATTTTGATAGTAACTCGAATATACAACACATCTATGTGGAGTCTCGCATATGCTATGCTTCGTCGTGTCAAAGTTGTATCTCCATAAGCCACGTCAGTTCTGTCTATCCGACTTTGGCTGAACTTGGACTGTGATACGATCTCGCTGAAGAACTTCTCGCGCCTATGACTCTGAGTTACCAAACTCAAATTGATGTAAAATCATTGTTTACAGCGACCTCTAAACATTTTGCAATGGTGGTTGGAAGGCCTTCTCGCCGAAATGAGTTAACCCTTAACGCTAATTGCTGCTGAATTTCCGCCTAGAGCGTAATCCCCTTAGCTTTGGTGTAGCTTTCGTCTGCTCGAGGATTACACAAATTCACAAGCTTTTTGTGTTTGCTCCGTTTTGCTTAAATTAAAGAATACAAAAGTATTACTTATACCACCAAGCTCTAACTTTTGTAATTATGAACCACACGCTATTCGCATTTTAATCAGGGACAAGACGATGTGTTGGCACGAAGTAGTGTTCAGCATCAGTCGTAATCAAACTTGTATCTACTGTCGCGTCGATCTTCCTTTTTGAATAGAGCAAAATGTAGAAATTTTCTTAAGGATTTTTATCAGATTGCCATAAATTTGACATCTCAACTAAGTACGAAATAATGTCTTTCAAGCGACGTGGATACCCATTGCCTTAGCACTGATGAAGAAGATGCCTTCTCTGGCGGCGGCCAGCGGCGACCCGTTTTACGTTTTTAGAGAGTGCGTAACGCTACCATTTGAGACGTATAAATCATCAACCGTCTCGAATGCGTAGTGACTGATGTGACCGAATGCGTAGTGACTGATGTGACCACTTAGTGAATTAGAGAACAAGGTGTTGGCCGTACGTCAGAAATATGCTCAGTGGCGGACTATACTAGAAGCCACGGACTCGCCGGCCACTAAGAATCTGCCGGCATTAACACATCGTGCGTGCTATAGTCTTGCAATTTTGCGTTTTGATGATAAGAGAAAAGTATTATCGAGTAGAGATCGAGGGAGCTGTGACAACTGCAGAAAAGTCAGTCAAGTTTTTAGAGGAGACTATCGTTATGGTGGAGGCGAATCGAGCGAAGTTTGAGCACATTGACGCAGCAGAAATCGCAAGTCGGAAAGCTTTTGTGGCAGCCACAAGAAAGGTACGTGACCTTTCTGATAGGCGTTGGTGAGATATTGATACAAAGTGATGGAATGGATTCGTGCAGGAGTTGCGAGCTGTTTCGACCGAAATCTCGGCCGAGGCGGTTAAAAGTCGAATTCGACAAGAGGAACGCAAGGTTAGGCGATGCATAGTGGTGCATGGTCAAGTGCACCGATGCTAATAATTTTAATGCTTGACAGTTGATGCAGAAATCGACGACGTCCTTAAGGTCAAACCTCTCCGAGCATAACAGAAATAAACGATTTTTGAAGGAAGAAACTCAGCGGCAACAAGTATGGTTTGTACAGTGTTTGCTTCTGCCATATAATTATCGACACTGAGTGTTTGGAATTAGCAAGTTATGCAGGAACAAGATCAAAGTTTAGAAGGACTTCACACAGATATTACGCGCTTGCATAATGTCACAGTCGAGATTTCAAGTGAAGTTCAACAGCAGAATAAGTGCGATGACGTTTTTTCAAGCGTATATCATAAAACGCCAATTCCTAATTTTTGTTTGATTGATTTGCAGGATGCTAGACGAATTAACAAATGATGTGGATGAAGCTCAAGAACGAATGAATTTTGTCATGGGGAGCTTAAGCAAATTTCTCAAGACGAAAGGTTGACATGTGATTCTTAGTTGATTGCCTTAAGTTACACTTAACGTTTCGCTTCAATATGTTATAGACACATGCCAACTTGGACTTATTCTCTTCTTAATGGCGGTTTTGGTCATTATGGTATTCTTAGTAGTGTACACTTAACGCAGCATTTATTTGATACTTGCGATCTAAGCACATGATGCTTTGTTTTATTTCGCTATAAAGGATCTTAACAAACAACTAGCAAATAGCAACCTTTTTATAAGTTGTACGAACAGCGCGCTGTCGTTTATTGCTTTATTAATCTGGTAATGGTGATCTACTCTAGAGCCGCAAAGCTCGTCAAGTCTAGTAACTGCACGCATCTTCCTCTTTCGGGCGCACACTGGTGCATCTATTCTTACTCACCTCCTGCACGGCAAAGATCGGTCTTTGTTGCTGGAAGACATTTAAATGATACTGCGGACGGGCGGCAACGAGGGAGGCTAGTGCCGCGGCAGCTGCATGTGACGAAGACTGTGGCACGAGTGCTAGCGGTGGAGATAGTGCAGTAGCTGAATGATATTGTTGTTGTAGACGCTGCTCTTTCTTCTTGCGGTCTAGTTTACGCTGGTTAGCATTAGCACGTAGTCGGTGGTAATTGCATAAATTATGATAATCTCCACACGACTTAAGTGCCCGCATATTGTGGCACTTTCCTGTGCGATACTTGCACTTAATAAAAGAAGGCACACACTTTTCTGTCTCTTGTGGTGACGAGTGAAAGATAGTACGGAAACTCGGGAGCCTCGCGTCGTCTGGACTCTCAGAAGTTGATTCGGAACAAATAGGCTCGATTGACTCCTCTAGCTTGACTTGAACATCAGAATTCTCCAGCTTTCGCTTCTTAATCATCACTAACAATGATTTCATGGAAATGCTACCATCCAGCAATTCCACAGACGCACTTTGAGCCTGATTAGCAGTGTCTCCTGACACTGGTGCGACAAGTTTATTATTCGTCGAGGTTAATCTTATGGGATTGCTGAGATTCACAAGCGCAATAGCTTCCTGCTCTAATGACTGCGTCACTTCCTCGTCGATCATGAGACTAAATTATTGTATGACACGAATCGATCGAGTTATGGGCGGGAAGTCGCCGTATGATTGAAAGTTACTTAATCGTGTGGTCGTTTTTTCTGATTATCATTATCAGCAGCGAGTGGTTGGCGAGGAACATGTGTCGTCTCTGTACGTGCTCACCCATACAAATCGCTTGTCAAACTCGAGAATATCATAACGGACTGATCCCTTGGCTCTCTACCCGATCTCTTTGAGAAC
>NW_020187115.1:21721-29803 GCF_900000015.1 Plasmopara halstedii | reverse complement strand
ATGCGAGGGTGCAGTCGGAGAACAAGTGCTGTTCAGTCTCTATGGCGTTGCACCCATCAATAACGCAATTTTGACTGCCTCATAATCCAAGATCGCGGTTTGAAAATGCCCTATCGATATCCATGAGTACCAGAAATAGCCAATAAAATTTCGTAATGATTCCAGGGAGCAAAATCTCTTTGGAATCCAAGTAGCAAATTTGTTGATATCCAATTACCACAAGTCTGTTGATGGTGCTGTCCGAAGTAACGTTGATTATGCAATATGTACTTTACAGCTAGAGGGGCTCTAGCTCAAAGTTGCTTTGGTGAACTGTGAGCATGCAGCACAGTCCAACAGGTTTCGGAAGCGACCTTATTCTGGCTTATGAGCCCACTGTTGTGCGACGATCAATTCCGTGCTAAGCTAAGTAATTCTCATACGCTTCAAATTGCTATTTCCCGTGATTTCCACTAGCTGTGCTTGTTTTATGCTACAAGTTTTTATATTGTTATTGACTGGACAAATTACAACAAAGATATGCACTGCAATATCGTTAATTAACCTCTAAAAGTAATAGTACTCTGAGCTCTCCTCCGAGGACAAACAAGTTGGTATGGCCGAAAATGCCACTGTGACGATCAATTTGCGCTGCAAGATGCTCGGCCGTGGACCTGGACTGATTTGGCACGATGACTTGAAATTTTATAGCCGACTTTCTCCTCAACATCTAGAAACCGAACCTACGCAAGATTAAATCGTCGACGAGCCAGTTGCATACGAGCTACGGGAGAATATGATAGTTAATCGGTGCTTGTTAAGTGATGTGGAGAGGCACCTTGAACCCTAGCTCCTCATTTTTAGAATACAGCAAGCGATGTAAAAGTCAAACTGCACACCTTTGCGAGCTGCTTGGCATACCGATATCAGTATCTTCGTCAGTTCTCTGGAGCGAAAAGAGTGTCTGCAAGAATAAAGGCCTGTACTGGGTGGCAGTGACCAATCCCATGAGCTTCTTTCAAAGCACTCCATCAACAGCGACAGTATCAGTATCCGCAATTGTTACTGTCTGTACATGACTTCGCAGCTCAGTAACACTGTCAAATGTTCTGTGTCCATCATATCTATTGATGACCCATGAGTAAGGGTCGACTTCGCCAGAAGTCGTTGCTGCTCCGACATGAGCCATTGATTTTCAACCCTGGATTCCTTGTTGCCAAACGCGAGAGAAGAAAAATCAGCGGCGACTCCATTTCGAGGTTTGGCATGAGCTCTTTAGTGGCCACACTCTGGACAGTGTACCACCCCTTTGTCGTAAGCGAGCTTACTGAGGTGCCTCTTTCGAAGTGGAAAATTTCGGGCGGAAATGATCAACTTGTATAGATCGTCACTAGCGTTGTCTTTCTGAAGCTGGCGCTGTTCTTATCCTCACATTTGCATGAAGCGTTTTTGTTTCGAGTCACAGCGTTAACATGCTTGCTGGGATCTGGCGCAAAACTAGTTGGCGAAACGGTATCGGCAAACTTTTATTTTCCTGCATTTCGATGCGATGCTCCGGCCACAACATTCGATTTCTGTATGGTTCGTAAAATTAACACAATCCTCATAAAGTACAATCCTTTGAACGAGATCCATACTGCATGAAGTCTTGTTAGCAGTCATTCGGCGATTTAACATCGGTTCGAACGATCAGCATGTCGCCACTTGTGTCAAGAAGTGATTAATTTTGCCTCTTGCTCCCTATTCCACAAATAATAGTTATTGACGTCGGTTGCACATTGGAGGCAGTAGACCTAACAATGGCCAGCTGGCGAAGTCCTGACACAGGGCTCCCAGGATGTGTAATTTCTCTAATTCACGAGCCCACACTTTTGCAAAGCGGTTTGCTTAAGTTTGGACGCATAAACTTGTGTGTTGTGGTAAGAATGGCTTGAGCTTAGTGCATTTCTTAAAATGAAATGACAAACGAGAACCCTAATGATGAGATCGGTTGGATGAATCGTTCCAAGTACACTTGTAGGACAGCAAAAAAAGGATAACCTAAAGTGCAGTGAAACGTCGGGAGGCTGTTTGATTTATCTGCCAGATAGGAACGAATTTTACGTCTTCAAATCTTGATATTTTTAGCTTGAGAGTATGAAGAAAACACTTAACACTCGGCCCGCGATATGTCCATTAATTTACAAGATACGCACGTTTACATAGAATATCACTTGTACCATATCATAGAGCTGCGCACGGAATATTCTTTAGGATGAACGCCACCCCTGCAAATATAGATGCAATTGGGGATGCAGTGTTAGAGTCCGCACCTTGTGGTTAAGACTGTGGTTGTGGGTACTAAATAGTGTTTCTGCGAATTCGCTGCGAAATAAATTTTGATATGATCGTCGTTGGCTTGAATGTCAGAAAAATCTGCATGGCGAAAACAATAGCCAAAGAAATTTAAGACCAGGACTTGGCTTTTTTTGCAAGAATTAAATTTACCTTAACAGTTTTATGCGAATACCATGGTGCAGGTATGTGTTTGGTTTATGTCTTGGATGCTAGTCCAGCCTTTGCGCTTTCTTCGCAGTGACCCAGCATGGTACTATTACTGCCATTCGCCTGCTTGTTTTGCGGTTGTCGGTACTGGTAGTCTTTAGACGAAGCGCTTTTGATTGTACCTTCTGATGACGTAGCATCAACGTAGCAAAATTTGTACATAGCGCAGAAAACATTTTGTTTTACAATTAAAGAATACATGCACAGCTACCTCAATGCTGCTGCTTCTTCCACAAGTAAAATCCATGATAAAATGGTTTGCTGGCTCTTACTTCAAAGCAGTCTGTCTCTACTACGTCCTTGTGATTTGAGTACCACTCAAACATCTGTTGACATCTGGTCCCATGCAGTGCCATGTTGGTGTTTCCACATCCTTGCTCTCTCGCTTCTCGTATAATGTCGTAGTAGTGTTTACACGTTTTAGAGCCGATAAAATCGACGTATCCTTCCCAAAATGTGTCGGAATTAGAGGTCCGCTCGCAAAGTACGTCGAGTTTGTGTCTTGAGTTCTTATACATTGTGAAGACATCGTGGCAATACATAGACAAAGTCGTTTGTGTCCACGGGCGGAGAGCGTTAAATGAGCACTCTGCAGCTGCTCGTGCCTCTGTAGCATGAAACAACTTGCAAGTGTTTTGCTGCTGCCAGGCCGAGTAGAACTTCAGAAATACCAACGCCTGAGTCATTTCCTTAGATTCTGGTGGGAATTCACGCATGCAAATCACTAGAGTTTTGTTGTGCTGATGGAATAGGCTGAAGCTCTCGGCGCACTTGGATGAATCATCCGCGATTGGCAATGTCGCCAGCCAAGGTCGAGCCTTTACTTGCGTGTTGCAATTTTGGGCGACAAAATCGCAAATACTCGCAAACTTTAAGCACATAGCGTTCGTTTGGTGGCGAAGGCTAGGGCTCGAATCTGAGGGTGGCAAATTTGCAGCAGCAACAGAGTGCGCGAGCGCAGACAAAACGTTGGTTGCTGTGAGCAGCAGGAGTAGAGGTCGATAAGATGCCATCTCGACTTTGTCAACGTGGACGTGATGTGATGAATGGATGATTACTGAAACTCCCTGATCTGCCAAATAATTTGTCAGAATAAGGACAAATCCGACATTTAGAGATTAATTTGTCAGAATAAAGACAAATCCGACATTGAGATTATGTTTTACGTATCATTTCTCCTGTTTTATATCATGAAAGAGTATGTCCGAACGTAGCCAACAAGCCACTGGTAAGGGTCCAAATTAAATATGAAATAGGCTTAATTCTGGACGCTATATTTGCAGGTCACACTTGCATTGTCTTGTTGTCATTTCAGTATATTTTTATTCATCAGTTGCATTATTTGACACCCGTTTCTTTTGGGGTTAGCTTCGATCTCCACAAAATTTTGTCAAAATCGTGGAGCATCTTGTTTCGCCGCAACATACCAGTGATATGTATTGAAATTTAAGTTCCAGTGTAACCTCGCCTAAGGTCTTGCGATCTTTGTTCTATTTATCATGTCGATCAGATCTCGCATCACATGCAGTATAGTAAATTGTGGCATGACAGTCAATTAATGCACCAGTATCGTCTCGCAATCGCTAGGTTTTACGAAGCCCTTAGAAAAAGTGCTTAAACATCTAACAGCAACCTTAGTCGATGCAAAACGAAGAGTAAAAAATGTGTTTGCAATGAAAAAAGCAATCAGGTTGAAACTGGCGCGAAGCAGCCCTACAGACTACTTCTGAGCGGCATACTTCAGACGGTCTGCCAGCGGAAGCAAGTTTTTTGTCAAGCGACCGGCGTTGTTCAACAAAAATCGCATAGGTGCATAATTCAATGCAGCTCTTTTTATCTTCGCTCGTAGGCAGATTGAATTACCGATTTGATTTGATGCTATAATTTTTTTTTGAATTTGTAGAATACATGCGGTATGTTAACCAGTAGAGAACACGTGCTTACTATACTATTATACTTGATTAGTTTTTCATAAAGAAGCAGATGTCGTCTTATTATGCGGTCAATTATTTCCATAACGGCATTACTAACTGCAAAAACGGTTTCTAAAGTATCTTACACAATCGCCAGATTGTACTCGTACTCTCTGTTGCTCAGGAGGCATGTGGACGGCAGAGGTGAGCTTCACCACAGCTCACTTTTTGTGACGGGCATAGGAAAGTCAACGCAGCGATGGTCTTCCCAACTTGCAGGGTTTGGCTGGTGAAGATCTTCCTGGTACTGGTATGTGTGGCGACCAATGTATGCATTTCGCAGGATGCAGCAGGGTCGAATTTTGCAGATCAGTTGTCCTCGTCGTTGCAGTCTTCATCGTCCGGTTCAGAAGTTGGCATCGTTCCGGCAACAACGTTAGCCCAAGAATCGGCTCAAAATTGGTTCATCGCCAATGTTTTTGACAATGAGACTCAGTTGGCAGTTGGTGTGGATTCCAATTTGAAAAACCTTTCCGATACCGATATTATTTGCAATGGTGCGCCATCTCTTCAGCGACTTTCTAGTGCAAAATCACCAAACTTTGGTTGTCCCGACATTTTCACGGCGATAGGTGCGTCTTGCCTTTGTTTAAGTGTTGGACAAAACGCTTCGGACACGTGGGAATTCCATGTTGCTAAATCAAGTTCAGGAGACAAGTTTCCAGTTTTGCTTACGGCGGTGAATGCCCTCCTAATCGATTCCATCAGGACATTGTTGGTCCCTCCAACTCTTAAAACATTGTAATTATCGTATATGTCATGGCTTAAAATCGTAAACTGCTTAACTTTTCAAACATTCAAATGTGGTTACAGGCGCATTTTCGGTGAAGGAATCGAGCCACAGAATATTCAATTTATACCAATGGATAGACGTGATCATGGATCAGTATTGCCTCTTGCTATCAGTAATGGTTCAATCTCAATTTCTACAGTGTGAGATTTGGTCATCCGCTTTACATTTACATAATTTGCTAAACATTTTTGCTAAAAGGGAAATTAAAAACATTAACATGTTTTCTATAACTATATCGGCGGCGTCTTTTTTGCCACCCTCGACAAAGAATCTGTACGTAAACTAAATGTGCTGCTGAAAAATCCCAGAAAACTCACAGTTCATTTTGTGCCTCAGAACGCTTCGCAATTGCAACTTGTTTGCATTTGGGCCTCGATTTTTTGATGGATTGACTCATTTGCAGCATTTGTACGCTTTATTTCGAAATTGCAAAGTTAAAAAGGCTCATAAGCTATCCTTTTTGCTGATTAGGGATCTCTCCTCTAACTCATTGACTGTGCCGTACGTTGGATCAACCACACAAAGCTCTTGCTCAAATCAGTTTTGCGCTGTCGAAACACTGTGAGTTGTTTGTTAATCGAACGTTGTGGTCTTCATTACTAAAGTTGTGTGTTGTATCGCAAGTAATCTCACGAACAACAGCCTGACTACGTTTCCGACAGCAGTACTAAACATTGACAGTTTACGGGAATTGTACGTATTCTTAAGCTCGCCATTGTGGCCAGTCTAATGAAACATGTGTTCAGGTATATTGCTCAAAACGATATAACCGACTTCAAAATCAGCATGACGACTTTTAACGCCATCAAAAGTTTAAGAGCCTTTGAGTCCGATTTGCCGGATATATCTGCGACATGCCCTGACGGCACATGGCAGACAGCACATAGATCTAACTTCTGCGTCACCAATACCACTATCGCGGAATCAAGTATTATGCTTATGCCAACGCACTAAGTTAGACATCTCACTGACACTTTGTTCTTTGTGCAGTAGAATCAAGTCCATCCTCATGGAATCAATGCACCACGTACGTCGTGGTCATTGCTGGCTGCTTAATTTCAGCCCTTATCGTTTTGCTCTTCCGACAACGAAATCACTCACGTCCTCGTACGCCTTCATCCGTGTCTTTACCTGCGGCCTACTACCTCTCTCAAAGTGGAAACAATACAATAAATATCCAAACATCTGACACTAACAGTATCGAAACTTTGCTGAAAGACCCTCTGATTATCAACAACCGACTTAACTTCTCGGAAATTACGCTACGTAAGTGCCTCAGCAGAGGCGGCTTTGGTCTGGTGTTTTTGGGTGAGTTCAAAGGTCGTCAAGTGGCAGTGAAAAAAATTCGTCCTGATCGTAGTAACGATCCCCAAGATCTCAAAGCGTTTCTTAGAGAGATAATTTTGATGGCTAGACTTTCACATCCGCGCATCGTTGAGTACATCGGCGTGGCGTGGGATCGACTGCAGCAAATTTCCGCTGTGACTGAGTACATGGAGAGTGGTGACTTGAGGCACGTATTACGCACTTATCAGCGTCAAGGCAATCCATTGACTTGGACGACTTCAAAGATTTCAATTGCACTACATATCGCAGAGGCACTTCAGTACTTACACTCACACACTCCAAAGGTGATTCATCGCGATTTAAAGTCTAAAAATGTGCTTATCAACATGCATTTGGAGGCAAAGTTGACTGATTTTGGCGTTGCGCGCATGCAAAGCCACGCCATGACTGCAGGAATTGGTACGTCATTTTGGATTGCACCCGAAGTCCTTTTGGGTCGAGAGTATGATGAACAGGCCGATATTTATTCGTTTGGTGTTGTCTTGTCTGAGATTGACACGAACGATTATCCATTCTGGAATGATGCTAACTGCAACAGCCCACGGGGTAAACTACAAGAGGCAGATATACTCCGGCAGGTTGTAACAGGCAACAAACGGCCACAATTTTCTCCTGATTGTCCTGATGGCATTTTGTCGATCGCAACGGTATGCCTGCAGGAAAACCCCAAAGATAGACCGAATGCTTTGGCTGTCGTAGCGGCGCTACAGCAACTTCTCCGCCCAAGCTTACATTCTGATTCACTACGTTGAAGTGTACCTGCTTGATTGTCGCGCCTGTCCCATACCTTTGCTTAGAAACCAAATTTTGCCGTATCAAATAAGTGTATTATAGTAGTAATGTATCGTACCTATCAAGTCCGCTTTTGAGTTTTGTAAGTTAAGTTGGGACATTTTAACTGGCAAATTTTGTGACAACAACTATGTCCCTCGAACCAAAGAATGCTGCAATGATGAAAAATCATCATAAGCACTGGTACATATGAGAAGGATGGCATACATGGGCTGCTAGCCTCGCGCTATTCAATACATAGTTTCGGAATAGAAAGCAACGAAAAATCTTGATAATTGAAATACTATCAAGATTTTTCTTGATAGTATTTCAATTATCAAGATTTTTACACTCCCATCCTTTCAGCGTTTGTCAACGCCGACTCATATAATGGACTCCATTAGCCATTACATGAAGGTACTGTATGCATTGTGGGAATTGATAAAAGAAGATCACAGGTGGTGTTCCCGAAACATCTTATATAAAATATAAGCAACATGCTGTGTTATAAAGAATGCTGGTTCCTACTTGGGGATCTGTACTGGTGCGAGACGTGGAGCAGGCGAATGCATCGCTACAGGCAACGGTGTAGCGCTTGGCACCATTGGAGATGAAGGTTGTTGCACTCCGTGCTCAGAACCAGCTGCTGGTTCAGCTTCTGGGTGGCCGCGGGCT
>NW_020187115.1:19686-21711 GCF_900000015.1 Plasmopara halstedii | reverse complement strand
CGGGATCCGGCGCAAGTGAACGCGGAAGCGTTGGCGTCGGAGCGGATTCCACGGGCCCTCGGCCAACAAGAAATTGACCCAGAAATTAATTTTGAGTACAGAGTGCAACAACCTCCATTTCCAATGGTGCCAAACGCTCCACCGTTGCCTGTAGTGATCCATTCGCCTGCTCCATGGGTAGGAGTCGCTCCGACAGAGAGCGGTAGTCCTCAAGGGGAGCCAACCGGCGCACGTGCTTTAAATTGTCAAGAGCATCCGCGCAGCGATATGCTACTTCAGACGCTCAGCAGAGCTCCGATTACGAAGGTCCTTGTCCTTAAGGGCTCGAAGAGCATCACGAGTCACCGGGCGGCGGTCGACCCGGTCGCCGCCGCCCGCCACCGAATCTTCTCGATGAGAACGATGACCTCCACTATTACGTTGAACGTCTAGTACGAGGACGTCGTCACCAGGGTCAGCCCCAATATTCTGTGAAGTGGCGGTGATATCCCGACTTTGAAAAATCGTGGGAGTTTGAGGCGTCACCTCGGCATAATTGCCCAGTCGTCGTGGACGCTTTTGATCAGAACGATCAGAACTTCCCGCGTCATCAGAAGCCCCGCGCTTCCCGGCAATAGCCAGGGAAGTAGAAGGGCCATGAGCCGAGCTCGAGCATTTGCCCTGAGCTCTTGCGGTCAAAGACACAGAGCTCATGGGAACATTAGTTGTTAACCCATACGCCGCAGGGCGACCATCCGAAGGAAGTCGACGGCGTGCCTTGGGCTTGGCAAACTCAAAGCGGAGTTGTCGCTCCACACGCCCGTCCACTTCCTTGTGGCTCAACTGCAGGTTATGCAGTGAGTAAAGTTTTAAGTGCCGTTGCACCCATCGCTCAAAGAGCGCTTCGTCATCTGTAGTGCTTTTGTCAGGGGCGATTACTAAAGGTATTGTCCGCATCGCGGGTACACGAGAACCACCTCGTGGTGCACTCAGACGAGTGCGATGAGTTTCCAACGGAATTTCTTGTGGGACCAAGAAACAAGCCCGAAGAGCTTTCCGTGTGGCAAGTTTATCATCTGTTCTGGCCGGGGCCCGAGGATGTGAACGCGTAACGATCGAGTTACCGCGTCCTTCGCTTTCAAAGCGGGATCCGCAGGGCAGAAGCTATATTTCACATGAGGGTCAATGACTGATCGTGGATGGGCGCGCTTTAGAACCGGCTTGTGGGCAGCTACAAGGTGCCGCCTCTGTTCCCTGTCGATGATAATGGTGATTACACCACGTCCCTCAGCTGACGAGTAGTCAGGGAACGGACATGGGGTCCGCAAGACACGAGCAGGGCTCGTATCGCGCCGCTGGTGCAGCTCGCCTTCCTCGTCACCCTATGCGGGAAAAGGAGTGTCAGACTCATAGTCGACCGCATCCTCAACGAGGCCACTCGGCAGTGAAAGCGTGCGCGAAATGCGACATTTGTGCTCATCGAGCCTAGGATATACACCCCTCGTTGCTGCGGACGCACTGTCCGACGTTGCACCGAGTGCGGAAGATGAAGTTGGGCTCTGCCCATGCTCGCCGTTAGAACTGGCGAGATTTGGAGATTTGGTGTCATTGACACAGGGCTCATTGAGCAAGGAAGTTGTTTGTTCCAACCAATGGAGTTGCAGTATCTAACGGACACACGAGCTTTGTTGAGGCAATAATTGATTGGAATTGAAAATGTTCTCACTCTTAATGGAGGAAGGTGTAACGGGGTTTCACGAACCCTAATAACAGGGATGTGTGCATGTCACACGAGATGAGCCTAATGTGACCACACACCCAAACAAGAATAAGCGACGGGGCTAGGTAGCCAGTAGTTTTGGATGTATTTAGATCTTACTATACATATTTAGTAAATTTAGAAAAAATATAAAGTTTCAACATTAAAATAAAACATATAAAAAAATACGTTTCGACTTTGAACAGAAGTGCTCGTTTGCCTTGGTAAGGCTTTTAAGTACTTTTAGAGGCAGCGGATTGCGATCCGCTGCGCTAGTCGTTGGTTCA
>NW_020187115.1:19443-19676 GCF_900000015.1 Plasmopara halstedii | reverse complement strand
CGGCTCGGTTGGAGCCGACTCGTCGTACATTCGTTGGAGCAATCAAACGGGTTTCTTTTGGGTAGAACTGAAGAAACATTTCGTCGGCATTGATCAAACGGGTCACACCAGCAGATCGCATGATGCTACAGATCAAGGCACAAGCATCCAAACAAATTTGTAACCAATTGACAGGAACTGTCTGGGAGATCGATTCCTTCCGAATTGAAAACCGATGTTTCTCAAGAACTCTA
>NW_020187115.1:18450-19433 GCF_900000015.1 Plasmopara halstedii | reverse complement strand
ATACTCTTGGAAGTCAAGCTTCCTCTGTGCAAGGTGCCGTGTGACCCGTCACAGATTTCTTACTTCTTGAAACAATCATAATCAGTCTTACCCTTTCCTGAGATATGCGGGTCTGTGCAGTAGTTAAAAAATCTGATAATTTCAGTCGTAATGCGCGACAAATTCAGCAACGATCTCGAAGAGGATGATGAGTCCGCCCATAAACAATGCGGATACAAGAACTTTTACCGAGACTGGCAGTGAGCTTAACCCCCTTTGTGCTTCATAGACGCGTCGTTTGGAGTAGGTTTATTTGTTCAAGTTCCACGGAAGATAACGCGCCGTGATCGTTATTTGAAGCGACAGCAGATGTGGTACATTGGTACACAACCGTAATTGAGGTGATGCCACTTTTCGACGCGTTATGCTCATTGGCAATTGACTTTGCCATCGTTGCCGAGCACCACGTCACTACAACAGGATGCAAATTCTTTTTCTGTTCTGGCAAAGTGCTCAACAACCTTCGTTGCGCTCTCTCTGGTCACAGGGGCATTTGACGGACTGAAAGTAGAAAGTGAGTTCGGTGCAATGAATGTCTCCAAGTATCATGCTCGTGGATCAATACGAAAACAGCAGGGGGGCTGCCATAGCCTCGCGCTCAGAGGAAGCGTAAGTTAGGTCACCGACCTTTCGTTTTATAATTAGAACAAGTACGAGTTTAGCGGATCGCAATCCGCTTACTCCAAAGATAATTACAACGTTACCCCAAAGCTAATTATCTCTTCCGTTTAAACTGACTTTTTTTATTTTTATCTGCGGCAAAGCCGCCTAAATTTAAATGCATAGATTTTCCTAAATATGTATAGTAAAATCAAAATACATGTATAACTACTGGCTACCAAACTCTGTACCGTATTCTTGTTTGTGTGTGGTCACACCATGCCCATCTGATGTGACCCACATCCCTGTTACCAGGGTATGTGTAACCCCATGACACTCTCCCT
>NW_020187115.1:8539-18440 GCF_900000015.1 Plasmopara halstedii | reverse complement strand
ACTAACTAACTAACTAACTAACTAACTAACTAACTAACTAACTAACTAACTCACTCACTCACTAACTAACTAACTAACTAACTAACCAACTACCATAAACTCAATATACACACTCTCTTTAAAATGCAGTGTGAGTGTATACATATTACAGCTGTATCAAATGTTCAAGGATGAAGACAAAAACCTACAAGTATACCATTCGATTTAGAATGTATACAATGAAGTAATAATGGGTAGAAGTGCAAAGACTCAAAATTTAGAATTTAGATTACGTGCAAATGGATGTACAAGCGGTCGAACATGCCATTCATCACTCTGCTTTAGCATCAGTAGATTCGAAACATGATAGTAGTGGAAAATCAATGTCAGTGTTAAAACGGTTCATAGCAGTGCGAGGATTGATGGAAGAAGTTCAAAGATCACAAGGTAATGAGCCAGTGTCTTCCCAGCTGACAGCCGAAATGTTGTCGCAAAACTACACGAGGCAACGATTTGGAAAGAAATCAAGAGCGCAACGAGATGCACTTGCATTTTCATCTAATGATTACGAAAACAGTGTGGACACTAATAGGACTATTAAGCGGCGACAGGAGTTTGTAAACATACACAAGGATGAACAGGAGGTTAATGATGCGTATTATAAGGAAATACGAACACTAATGTACAAACGGGAGTCACTGGATAAACCTGTGTGTGATCTTATGAAGAACCGACTTGAGTATCAAGAAAGATTGCGGGCTTTGACGAAGAGAGCTTAAGGGTTGTAGGATCTAGATGATAAGATCTATTAGGCAGACTATGACGATAATATAGCTTACCAGAAACGAAGAAACATTTTTACAAGACCACACCTTTCACAGCTTATGAATTTGACGATCTTGAAAACAAGAGGATGTTTTGATATGTTATGCGTTTTATATCATTCAGTCACTAAGAAAAGAGAGTTTTGAATCATCAGCGAGCTCAAGGATTGAGAAATGGCACATCATCGAAAGACTATGTTGCAGCGGAGCGCAAATGAAGATTAAAATTACAGGAATTTCGATGTCCGTTTAGGTATCTGTGTCAGTTTGATCCGTGTGTATTCTAGCTTATGATGTACTTATGGGGTTGTAAAAGGGAGCAGAGTGACGTTACAAGACTTACGAGATGATCGTAGCGTTGCGGCGCAAAAATCATGTAGCAGCGCGCCATTATCTCTAGATTTAATTTCACGCACTTGTATATACAACAATTCAATTAAGAGAGTGCACTGTCGACATCCAAAGACTTCGAAATAATCTGCATCATGTCGTTCACGAAACATTCTCTCGCATACAGACATGTGTGTCAACATTTGTTGAAATTATATGTAAAGAGACGCGCTCTTTGAATACTTTCGGACTTCATTATTTATGGAAACGGTTCGGAGTGAATGGTTAGAGGGTAGGCTCACACCTACTTACCTCGACGATGCTACTGCTTCAGTTTCAACCTTAAGCTTGCAATCGATAATCGACAGCGCTTCAGTTTGTGCTGAATCTCTCTCAAAGGATGAGCACAAGCTTCAGACAATTAAAGTGTTCAAACAACACCAATCAAAGCGGGAAAAGAAAAAGAAATCTCAACATAGCTTGCATTCAACTGATCTTCAGTGTGGAGAACAGCGAACTTTAGAGAAACAAGAACGTCAGAAGGAACTTATAATGTGGGAAGCAGATGGCAATGAGCTACGCCGAATTGAATTACAATCTCGAAAAAGGAATCGAGATCGAATGCAGATGCTGAAAAAATGGTATGGTCCCGCAAATGCGAGTCCGCAGGCAGAAATGCAGCCAACTTTCGTAGCTACTATGAGTCGAGAGCATAGTGCACAGGAAAATTTACGTCAATTAAGGGTTGGGAAAGCAGTCCGAAGCATGGCAGTCACTACCATTGAAAACAATGAAGATCGCGAAAGAAAACATCTTGAGAATGAATTAAAAAGCCGATTAAAAGATCTAAAAGTCAAGCTTGAGATATTTGAGCAGCAAGTTGATCAGGTGACAATACCAATACGAGCCAAGACCCGAGCACGACATCGACGGGTCTCAAGAGAAGCTGGACACTTGACTCCTCTTTCTAATCGAAGATGGCGCGCTTCATCCGCTGCAATTCCTCCAAATTGGAAAGCTCTGGATGCTAAACAAACACTTAAAACTTCGTCGTCTTCACAAATGCTTCAATCCTCGTTGCGTGCACAAATGGAGATAGAAAAAGCTTACGATGATGCTGAAGTCGAGCAGTTTTTGCTGTGCTATCGAAAGTATGCGAGACACAAGTATGCAGCTGGGAAGTTGCAGGCGACTTGGAGAATGTTTCGACAAAGACGAAAATTTCGGTTATGGCAACAACGACGAAAGCACAATCGTCGAATAATTTTTAAGATTTGGGTCATGATGTATCGCGTGGGTCGTCGTGCTGTGCAGTCACTATTAAGCAAATATCTTAAGGTGTGGCAACTCAATGTAAGCGAGGCACTTCACTTTCGTGAGATGGAGCTCGATCTTTTTCGACATGCTGCAACTCAGTCAAAACATCCACGTCTGATGTCCAATCTTATCTTGACCTCCAATTACGAAGATGACAGAGTTTGTCAACTAACTGCTAAAGGTCTTATAAAAAAAGACCCAGCAACGACTAGAACACCGGCATCTTTCAACACATCTTTGAGTGCAACAATAAATGACGTCCAGCCAAATGTTTTGTGCAAAGGATGCAGGCGAGTGTATTACTTGAGAGCTCAGCATGTTGCTGCTCGAGCAGAAGTGCGCAAAAAGATTGTGTATCACGTTTTTCGACTCTGGAAGCTCGTCTACGAAGAAACTAAGAGGAATAGTCTATATGCACTGCATTGTCTAAAACGTGCAGTGCGAATGGACTTTAGTACAAAACAGCGCTGGCCTATCGAGATTCTGCTCACAGCTTTCAAGATTTGGGCGCAATATGCGAAATTGACTCGGTGCAGACGTCTAGGATTGCCACTACCAGAGTTTGTGCAGTCGAGTGTACACTGGAACTTTCGGCTTCATAATTATCAAAAGCTTCAAGTTCAAAGTATTGAGGCGACTACGAAAGCATCATTTGCGCGGCATCGACGCTATTTTAACCGCTGGTGTGCTTTTACACGCTGTGCGACTCGTATGAAACATGAAATAGCGATGGCTAGCAATTGGTATGAACGAAAATTGCGGTTTAAGTTATTCTATCAGTGGCAAGGAGTCATTACTGACGGGGCTATAATGAAGAAATGCAAGCGAGAAGCATTTCTTCAATTGCATCGCTATGTTTGTTTCAAACGTAAAGTGCGCCCGCTACAGAAAACACTCATCAAGCGGCGGCAAGAATGGCTTGTAAAACGGTTCATACGCAGCTGGAAACACTTGATGTTTCGTGTTTGTTTTAAACGCGAACGAACTCTTTCAAAGTTTGAGAATTGGCACCCGCGGCTATGTCGTGTAATAGATATTTGGAGAGGTGAGCGTAGCTCACATGTATTTTATACGACTTTTAAAGCGTGGACTTTTTTGATCCGTAAGCGCAAAAGCTTCCTCTCATTTCGCTGGATCTGCGCTCGTCAACAGCAAAGATATTTGCTGGGATGTGTTTTAAACGCTTGGAAAACAGTGACATCGAAGAGTGTTGACGGCATTTTAAATGATTTGTTTGCACTGGATGCGTGGGATGTTTATCGTGAAATTTCATTATTTTTCCCGATGGTGAGTTGTCGTCGATCATTAGATACGAACTCTCAGTTTTCTAGCTGTGATCAAGCTTCATCGTTTCAAGATGTAAACAAACGAATCATTGTTACGCCTGAACATGTATTGGAAAATGGTGGTCCCGATTTGTTCGCTTTAAATGTTCAGCATGAATTTGTTTATTCTCAAGACATTCACGCTGCCAATATCTTTAACCAGAACATCATCAAAGACGACAATGAACAAGTTTTGTGGTGGGTGACAGCACTTATGGCTGCAGAATTGAACACTGGATCACGTCTTCCTTCTGATGTTCGACTTGGTCATTGGCATAGCGTATTACGTGACGAGCTATGGCTATATCAGACGCACTTTTGTTTTGCGTCTGACTCGACTTTCGCACCTGCAATTACGCAGTCTCTTGAATTCTTGAACGCAATAAAGACACGTCTAAATGTATCATGGAAAAGTTTTTTACCGCCGTCGCATTCAACTGAATCACTTAAGACAGATTTTTGTCTTCAAGAAAAGAACGACTTGAGTATAACTAGATCAGCGCAAGCTCGTGAAATGGGTGAGTACGAGTCTTATGCAAGGTTTTTGCTCACAACGACACTAGACAATGAGGCCTGTGAAAAGGGAGTCATATCTAGCTTTGCGCATTTAATGTACTCTTCAAATTTCGCAATGGATGACATTCTTCTGCAAGTCAATCGCCTTCAAGCCAAACGCACACGTGCCGAACGCGAGGTGTGGGAACTTTACCAAGACCTTCAGCGTGCTGAGAAGGATTGGAGCAAGCTGTTGGATTTGAAAACAGTTAATCATGTGAGAATGTTGCGACTTTGTTCAGATGGCAGCTACACCGACTTTTTTTTTCGAGTTGAACTCTTTCAGCTAACTTTCGAGGAATTTCTTGCTACGAAGTCCGACGAATGCAAGATCAATCAGCAGATAGCGCTCAATCTCGAAGCAAACAATTTGTTAGTAAAGGCAAAGCAGAGATTGCAAAAGATCGAAAAGAAGGTCGAACGAGCTCAAAGTGAGCTCAACAATAATCAGCGTGCTCATCTTGAGGCAATTTTTGCTTCTGAGCGGACAGTAGAAGAATTTTGCCTGACGCGACAAGCTTTTGAAAATTCGCGGCTCCGAATCGCAATGGTATTGATAAAATACAATGAAGCCAAAGCCGTCCTTGCACGTTTAGAACATGCAAGACAAGTTTTTCAAATTGATCAGCAGGATTCTGTATTAAACAATGTTTGTCCGACAAAAGACCTACCTCATTCTGCGCCAGCACATTCGTTGCAGGAGCAGAAAGAGTTTTTATTGCACGAAAAAAAAGAGTTCGCCAACTTGTATCAAGCTCTTACAAAAGTGAAAGAAGATCACGAAGTTACCAGATTTCAACAGGTTGAGACACGGCCACTACCAAAAAATCTTCGTTACCTTCAGAAAAAAATTGACCTGAAGCTGCACCAGCTATTTCTGCTGCATATGATATGGTCTTGTTGCTGTTGGCTTGCAGAAAATTTGAAAATGATTGCGAGAGACGAAAACAGCGTCGAATGCGAGAAAGACAATAATGATCGCAGCCTGCTTCAGGTTAATAAATGTGAGCTACCAGAGAAGAACACTACGAGATTATGTAGTAAAGTTGCGGCCTTCACTGCTGAGGATCCACTTCGACACGATAGTAGCATCTCAAAGTCGACGCAAGATGTCGAGATGAGTGTTTTTCAATCTGCTGAAGATCTAGCGACTAAAAAGATGGCTGCGGCATATACAGCAAGCACCAAGCTTTTGTTTGTCGATGAATATTGTGTTCTAGAAGCAAACGAGCATGGAGGAGCGAGTCGTACGGATAAAAAAGCTGTTGCGGCAATTCGTGAGCTTAGCACATGCACGGGTGATCTCGAACAGGTTTCTAAGTACACAACAATGTGCGACAAAAATGCTCGGGTAGAGTCTCCTCCTGTGCTTCTGACGATGAAAATCCGACGTAATCGAAAAAAAGAAGAGCTTCAGCAAGCAATGATGCATCGAAGGCTTCACCGCAGAGATCACAAGCTTGACAATAAAAGCGACAGTGAAGATGATTTGGTCTCACAGCCCCAAATGTCTGTATTGCCAGTAATCGATGGCACTGAGCTTTTCTTTGCCAATTTTGTCCTTGGTGATGGTGAAATTCCGTCTTGTCCGTCTTTAGAGTCCCCTAGTTCGTTACAGACAAATACTGCGCGAGATATTGAGGCCATTTGGAAACGTGGAGGTGTAAAGTCAACAAATAATTCAGCTCTAAGCATTAAAAAAGTCTTGGCTCGTCACACAATCAAGGACAAACAGCGACCAGGAAGCCATCGTCAAGAATTAATCATGCGAAAATTTTTACGGTTGCCTGAAGACGATCGAGAAACGCAAATTGCCTTAATTGGTGAAAGCATTGACGTCGCCGCTATGGACTTTTCTTAAAGAGTGATCATCAACACTCGGGTGCATCACTTTCGATACCTAGAAATCAAGAATGCGAATATATGTTGATTGAGCTTGTAGATATTCTTTTTAGTGGATTTAGAAGACATCATCTGATGGATATTGTTACGAGAAACATTTTGGCGCTCGAGTGACGTCCTATCGTACAATCTCATCATTATGACCACCTTGCCAAACGCACTAGAAATGGTCCTTCGCATCGACCGCACATTTCTTCGCTGCTAAGTTGTCATCTTTAGCGAGGAATCTAGCTTATCGATATAGTTTCAGTATATTTCTGTTGGCTGATAAGTTGATCTTCACGAGCCAAGAACGCCACTATAAGAAGATTATTAAGTGAGAGACACGTGACAGAATGACCAAATAACGTAGTCATTTTCTTCACAACTCTCTTCAAAGTCCGTTTGTCTGCTACATCCACCTTGGCTCGAATCACAACCACATCATCGACTTCAAGTGCTTTGTCACAGATGTCGTGAGCTACACCAACATCACATTGGTCAAAGCCCCCAACAACGTCTACGCCTTGGTACTAGATGAAGTCGAGATACACTTTATTTGCTGAGGAACTCGGAGGTCGCACTATGAGTCACTAATTTCCTCGGTGTTGCCAACCGGTATGATATAGTCTCATTCTGCAATCTACAAGGTAACCTTGTGAGGTGGCATCCAGGAGTCGAGCCAATTACAGTGCGAGGGACGGATCGGTGGGGAATGGAGAGGCAACAGCAGCTAGATTCATCATTTTCAAGGGAAGAGGGGAGAACGGAGGACCGGGGGAGGTAGTTTTCTTCTGAATAGTTGACTTGTGGGGTATCCGGCAAATTGAGAAGTATATATCTTCTGAATCAAAGCGTCAGCCACCGGATTATATCTAAAAAGTAGCTTGGCACATTGAAGCTAGTATATCTTGGTCTTGGCGACAAATTCAAAAGATATACACCATTGAAGTCTCCACATCACATCCACGACAAGACTTCATATGTCAAGGCGACAAATATTCGCGTTCAGAAGAAGAATGGACTCAAACTCAGCCAATATGTTTCAGGATTTCATCGTGTGGAAGCAGAGGCTCGAGCAGTGCTATCAAAATACACAAACCTGCCAATGCTATTTACAAGTCATATTCATTCTATGCTGTAATTACGCAGCATGTAGCCTGATCAATATTGTCAGTTCTACGAGTTGACTTCAAATACAAGTCGACAATGTTATATCTTAAGGTGGAATGCATAAACGTTTTCAATAACTTTAAGCACTTTACATTTTGTCGCATTGCAGTCTGTAATGACTGGTCATTAAAAGTGCCGGTATTCATCTAATGCTTGTGCTGAGCGTTAACGCATTGTTCGTTTGCAAAATTCAAAGCGGTATCCTGTGATCTGACCGAATCTTTTTTATCATGCCTAATTAAAACGCCAAGACTGAGCAGTTTCACAACGCTTTAAGGACCACGTATTTATGACCTTCTCTTCTGGCTTCACAGCTACTTTCTCAGAAGACCCTTCCTCGACAGCGTCATCCACATGGCGAACCCCCTGTGCTTTAGAAAGGATTACATTTTTAAGTCTTGAGCCTTCTTGTGGCTTCGAACATGCAGATTTTTGAGTGCTCCTTATTGTGCAAAATGTGACAAGGTCTGAAGTTTGTGAAACTTATTGCAGCTTCTCAAGCCTCAACATACAGATTTTTATGTACCTTTCTCTATTAGCATTTGCCATAACGTCTGCGACCACTTCCTGTCATGTGCCCGCAATTACTTCACGTAATCATACCCAACATTATTTGTGACGTCATCTGCATTCATTCAACGATTTAATACTAACTTATCCCCACCGTTAAAATATCGAGCTGGCCCAAAATGTCAAGGATCAACTGTGATTCACTCAAAGCACTAGTTCTTTTCAGTTGAATCATATGAATATGTTTGGCCTTCGCACCGAACAGAATACGGCAATTTAAGAAAAAAACCAGGAATCGACCGGGTTTTAAGTGTTTATATTCACGTAAATTTTCCAGTCAAGGTCCCACCGCATCTGACTTCTTGTGATATAGCTCTGCGCCATCATCGCGTTGACAAGCGCCCAAAAATGACATTTCACATCGTTTCTATAACTTTCATTCCATGTACACAAAACGTCCGATTTTAGAGCTTCAACTTATTTATTTAATGCGGCTCAATAAAGAGCATGGCGATAAAAAATTGGGCAAGGAGGGGATACCTTATTTTGGACGTGACAGTTCCTTATTAAATTATATACTTGGTAAATCGAAGTTGAGAGTCATGTTGTTCCATGAAACGTTATTTCTCTTTGAATCATAATTATCAGCACTACGTTATTCGTTGAGCAAAGAAAACAGTCTGCAATGAAATATATATCGTCATTAGAAATGGATCGGAAATATAGGCTGTACAAGCATCGTTTTAATGGATAAAAACGGTGAAAACCGCAACCTAAGATTTTCTTAACTACACACGGAGAGAAAAGCTCGACAGATCTGCTCATGATTAAAACATGTGTTGCTATCATCTCAAAACAATGTGTTTTGTTTCCTATGAAGCTAACTATACTAGCAGGAAATGTTTTTTATACGAATTAAAAAATGCAATGTTTGCTGTCGTTCTAAGAAATATAGGAATACACATTAGTGCCACAAATAACAAGGTAAGGTTCTGAGTTACTTCGTAGTACAAGTTTAGTTATCGTCTTTGCAAAACTTTATAAGTCTGATGGGATCCACAATAAACATTTTAATCTGCTACCTAGCCGAACCATAGAGTGAGATTCTCAGCTTAGAAGGTTCAGTAAGAAACGATAAATGTCGTTGTCGCAGTGCACAATAGCCAGAGTGAAAAGCATAGATGGTGATCCTTCCGAAATGATTGACATCAGCATCTTTATGAGTTGGATTAGCTTTGGAACAAATCAAGATGAACTGGATGCCAGGAGCTCTGCCTACAGATTGACAGTCTTACTAAAGGCATTTATAGTGTTACTGTCCGTTATTGTCGCCTATTTTGGAATGCGTGGTCATCAACTGTCACTTCAAAGTCTGCGGCTGTTTGAGTTTTAGACTTTGACGTCCGAATCATCACCAAGTGCTAGCTTATTGATGACACTGTACCGAAACGAAGTGAATATAAGACTTCCATCTTTTGTTGCCGTACACATGAGTTGCTGCATCTTTGGTCCAAACAGCCGAAAAATGTACGTTGTACCGGTGAAAAGAACAGGTTAAAAGTCTGAAGATCACAGTAGAAGGCAAATTGAATGCGGGACTCCATTTAGAGAATCATTTTGCGTTGTCAGCAGCTTTGCGTGATGTTAAGCTAGAAATCAAAGCTCTACGTGGCAACGCCATAGACTTTCGTCTTCTTCGCGATGATGACAACTCTTGAAAAGAATTGACGTGATTGGTTGCCTATTCAAGTCTCCGGAGTTCAAGCCCAACGCAATATTGTACCGTCCGGTCACAAAAGGTAATTAGTTCGTTTTCAGTGATGTTTCTGTTGATGCTACTGGTGCTAAGCTTGCATGGCAATATGAAATAGAGCTCGAGAATAATTTTATAGTTGTGGCAAGCGTATTGTTATTCCAGAAATACGTGAAGGCCGAAGAATTTTACGCAACACGTAAACTTTTGTCGTAGACGCAATTATAGACACTTCACTAGTGAGCATTTGAGTC
>NW_020187115.1:7046-8529 GCF_900000015.1 Plasmopara halstedii | reverse complement strand
GCACTGCGACTCAGTCGCCCCACCTCTCGCAGAGGATGGCTAGATGGCTATCCTTCTTGGCGGGATATAACTTTGAGGTGAAGTATAAGCCGGGAAAGCAGAATTCCTTGGCTGACGCGTTGTCACGAAGACCAGACTATGAGCTTGCTCATGTTACAACTGTAATGTCGTCTGTGACAGATTTGATCCGCACCGTGCATGCAGGTGATGGGATGTGTGTAGCGTTGCTACAGACTCTAGGGAGGAAGGAGTTTGGAAATTCGGACAAGAAATTGTAATCGCGCGTGCACGATTGCACTGATATTAGTTAAAAAACGAGTTGCTGTACTATAGCACCGATTCATCAGATACATCAGGAATTGTGGTTCCTCATGATGAGGATTTGAAATAATAAATCTTCTTTGAGGTTCACGACACGCCACTCAGTGGTCATCTCGGTCGTCCGAAAACGTACAACTCTGTGAGTCACCACTGTTGGTGGCCCACGTTGTACAAATGGACGAGCACCTATGTGCGCACGTGTGAGACGTGTCAACGGGTAAAACCATCCCCAAATGCGGTTGCGCCGCTGCGCCACTGGCCAGCTTACCGGTTCTTACTGGGTGCTGGCATTCCATGAGTTTAGACTTTGTGTTTGACCTGCCGAAAGATTCGGCGGCCAACACGGGTGTCGTGGTATTCGTCGACCAGTTGAGCAAGATGGCTCATTTGGCAGCGGTGCTAGACACCATCGACGGGATCGGTACAGCAACGCTGTTTGTAGATCGTGTTTTCCGACAACACGGACTCCCAGAGTCGATTGTCTCTGATAAAGACCCCCGTTTCACCGGAAAATTTGGTCGACTATCTTCAAGATGCTCGGCACCAAGTTAGATATGTTGACAGCGGATCATCCGCAGACCGATGTTCAAACCGAAAGGGTGAATTGCGTCATCGAAGACGTTGTTCGCAGCGTCTGCGCTGAGACGCCGAGACGCTGGAGCGCCATGTTGTCACTCGTAGAGTTTGCACTGAACAATGCAGTGCATTCGTCTACCGGCTACTCGCTGTTTTACGTGAACGTGCTGATTCACCCTCACGTCCCGCTGACGCCGCCATCCCATGGCTCAGGGCTTGGTGGGGGAGAAATAGCCGAACGGCTTGCTGATGTCAGCCCCCCCCACCATCTGTACAGAAGTCGATGACTTCTTGTCTTCCAGACTGAGTGTCCTACGACACGTTCGCGATGCGATGGCTGAAAACCAAGATCTGCAGAAACAATATGCAGATGAAAAAGGAAGAGGCAAAGTCGAAAGCTTGAAGGTCGGGGGACCTGGTTGTATAGAATTCTAAAATCCTGCCTACACATGCAACATCTGCTAATTTCCGGACGAAGCATCGTCCACGGTTTATTGGACCGTTTAAGGTTGTGGCCGAACGGGGCCTGGCGTACACGCTGAATTTTCCGAAACGGATGCGCACCCACCCGGTTTTTTACGTGGAT
>NW_020187115.1:5544-5751 GCF_900000015.1 Plasmopara halstedii | reverse complement strand
CAGTGGTTTACGTGCCACTTCACGTGCATCACGGGGGCCTCGCCCTCGATGCCTCGACCCTCGGCCGATACGCATGATATGCAGAGACGGCTTTGATACTTGAGCAGCGCTCAGTGGTTTACGTGCCACTCCACGATCAGCCCGCGAGCCACGCTCGGGACTCCTGTCCGATACACCGTTGGTGTTTACCAACATGATATTCCAATT
>NW_020187115.1:5032-5369 GCF_900000015.1 Plasmopara halstedii | reverse complement strand
AGTGCTCTCGCCAATAGCGCTTTTGTCTCCTAGCAGAGGTGGGTTCGTGACTCGCCAAGATCCACCAAGAGACGTGCGCGTAGCGCCCAAGGTCTTTGACCTCCGATCAATCCATGGATCACGGTGTTCCAACCATGCCATTCCTAGGATGAGGCCATACCTTGCATCCAAGTCTAGGACTAGACTGCGTTCCACGCTACTAAAGTCAAGAAACTTTACTCCGAGGTCCACAGGGACCTTCGGGACCGTGACACGTGTCCTCGTCGCTAGGCAAACAGTGACGATGTCACCCAACCACGCTTTCAGCGCCTCAGCATACAGCTGGCTTCCTTCCATC
>NW_020187115.1:0-354 GCF_900000015.1 Plasmopara halstedii | reverse complement strand
GAGGAGGGAGTGGCTGCACAACATCTTGCCGATCTGGACCCCATTGACAATGAGGTCAGGCAGGACTTGCAGTCCCAAATCGAGCAGCTCCACATCCGGAACCCTATGGCAATCTGCTGAACAACCCAGACGAGGAAGTTGTCACCTTTGTGCCAACTGCGGATGATATTATCGAAGATTACCTGCATTGTGAAGCTGCTGTAGAATATGCTGAGGGTGCAGATGATGATGACAGTACTGAACCAGTCAATGTAACACCTTCTGAGGCTGCCAAGATGCTCGACTCACTGGAAATGTTTTGGCTGCAGCAGGATGAACAAAGTCTGGGCTTTATCACCGCCATCCGCAATATGA
>NW_020187114.1:0-2396 GCF_900000015.1 Plasmopara halstedii | reverse complement strand
ATCAACAAGCTCAAGACGCTAGCGGAGCAGCTCGACGCTGTGGGTGCTCCGGTTAGCGAGGACGACTTGGCAATCACGCTTCTTGGAAGTCTTAGTGATTCGTACCAATTCCTCATAACAGCATTGAAATCGCGTGCGGATACTTTGACTTGGGAGCTGGTGACATCACGGCTTCTACATGAAGACATGAAACGCAAGGAGCAGGGTGTGATGGAGCAGAGCCTGGGCAAGCGTTTATGATGAAGGATGCGAAGCGCAAAAGACGACCAGCGAAGAAAACTGGCGCGTGCCATAATTGCGGGAAACAAGGGCATTGGATCACAGATTGCCCCTCGCGAGTCCAGAATGATACTGAGCGATATCGATTGCAGCGAGCAAACGTCGCACAGTTTGAAGATTCTGGTGACTATCTTTTCGCGATTGGCGGTAGCAGTGACTCTGTTCAGGCGAATGATGTATGGCTTGTCGACTCGGAGGCGACCCAACGTATGACAAGCTCGAAAAAGTTCATGAGAAACTACAAGGCGTTTTTTTCTATTGACGTACATCTGGCAGACGACGGTGTCGTACAAGCTATCGGCAGCGGCGACATCATGTCAATGAAGACTTCGCACGGAATAAAGAAGGGTGTGCCGACAAATATGTGGCACATTCCAAAGCTGTCAAGAAATTTATTCTCAGTTGGGCGCTTCACCAAGGACGTGGGCCTGTTGTCTTCGACAAGGAAGGATGATTTGCCAAGACGTAAGTTGTCAAGTGGAGGATTGGTGCATGCGAAGGAAAAGGATTGTTTCAACTTCAAATGACTCTGGTTGCTCGAGAGAAAGCGAATACAGTCAAATCTACGACAGTAAATAAGGATATGTCATATATGTGGCATCTTCGTCTGGGTCATATTGGGCATGACGGGTTGAGCGCAATCATCAAGAAGAACCTCGCCACTGGTATCGATATTGCGTCTGTAAACAAGTGGGAAATTTGGGATGGATGTGCGCTAGGCAAGCAGACTCGTGTACAATTTCAATCAAGGTCAACGGATCGGGCAAGCAAGCTTTTGGAAGTTATACACAGCGTTGTGTGCGGTTCTATGAAGCCTTCAACGTTTAGTGGCAAGCGTTATTTTGTGACTTTCATCGACGACAATTCCAGATATTGCGTCGTGTATCTGATCAAGAATAAGTCAGAAGTGGTGGACAAGATTGCAGATTTCGTTGCATTCGCAGATAAGCAGACCAGCAAACGCGTAAAGTCACTTCGCAGTGACAATGGTGATGAGTATACATCAGCAACAATGGCCAAGTTTTGCTTGTATAAAGGAATTGTGCTCAAGTATACGCGACCATACACACCACAGCTCAACGGGGTTGCGGAGCGTATGAATCGGACGCTTGTGGAGTGCGCACGTTGCATGTTGGAGCACGCTGGGCTTTCTAAACACTACTGGGGAGAAGCAGTAATGACAGCAATGTTTCTCCAAAATCGGTGTCCATCGCTTGCTAATAATCTCAAAAAGTCACCTTACGAGCTTTGAACGGCCAAGAAACCGCTGTTAGCCAGCCTAAAAGTATTTGGCTGCCACGCGTTTGTACACATTCCAAAAGAGAAACGCTCGAAGGTGGATGCGAAAGCCGTGCTGTGCCGATTTTCGGGCTATTCAGAGCACCAGAAAACGTATCGGTTAGAGGAAAGATCAACTGGTAAAATCATCATGAGTCGTGCCGCACAGTTTAAAGAAGGCACCTTTGACGATGAGAACAAGAGCTACAACAAAATTGTCACGAGTCAAGATGATGACAAAGATGATGACGAAGAAATTTTGACAGACAATGACATGGATTCGGAAGCAGAGCAGACTGACGACCAAAACATTGATACGAACTTTGAGCTGGGAAGCAAACGACATACCCGTACTCAGTCACTAAAAAAGGCGACTGAAATTCCACAGCGCAAGCGTCGGATATCCAAATACCAACGTTAAACGCTTGAAGAAATGTCGGCTCTAGCAACAATTCGCGAAGAAGACTTTGATGCTGCCCGCGTCGTGTATTCAGTGGGAGAAATGCCGACATCGTTGAAGTCGGCGGTGGAATCCAGAGACGTGGACAAATGGAAAGGTGCGTGTGATTCGGAACTAGAGTCACTCTACAAGAACAAGACTTGGGATGTCGTGCTTCTGCCAAAGGGGCGCAAAGCAATTGGTTGCAGATCAATGTTTCGAGTCAAGGAAAATCAAGAAGGAATCATTGAGCGTTTACAAGCGCGGCTTGTAGCCAAAGGATTTTCACAGAAATTTGGAGTCGATTATGAGGTTCTTTGCACCGGTGGCGAAGTTTACTTCGATTCGCATTGTATTGAGCATGGCTGCCAAGTACGGCTTGGCGCTGCATCAGATGGAC
>NW_020187113.1:0-353 GCF_900000015.1 Plasmopara halstedii | reverse complement strand
GGATCTTCCATGGCTTCTCGAAGCTCTTTACGGTCGCCTCCACGACCAGCAAGCCCGGCTTGCATACACATTTCGTGTTCAAGAGCACGGAGCTATTCAGGGCTGGGACCTGCTGACCTCTACCTCCCTGTGGCTCAGCAGATCTCAGTTCTTCCCCAGTAGGTCGCCCCGCGCCTACTGGGTGGTGTCGTTTCCTCGCGACGAACCAGACTGGTAGACATCGGGGCGATGGTTCGAAGAACCTTGACGCGCCTTGCGTAGGGGGCAACTGTTTCGAAGGTGACGGGTGTCCCCACAGACAAAACATCGTCGTGTGTTTGTGTGCTACCCGGCAGCTTGGAGCCCTGCATCCT
>NW_020187112.1:0-455 GCF_900000015.1 Plasmopara halstedii | reverse complement strand
TATGAAGAGACATTTGCGCCTGTGGCCAAGTTTACGTCGATTCGAATCTTGTTGAGCCGATGTGCAAAATACGACTTGACGATTCATCAGATGGATGTCAAGACAGCTTTTCTCAACGGAAAGCTTGAAGAAGATATCTTCATGGCGCAACCAGAAAAATACATTAGTACAAGTCACCCCGATCATGTTTGCAAGTCGAAGCGATCGCTGTATGTATGAAGCATATCTCCACGCATGTGGAACAAGACCATTGACGACTTCATGCTGCTTCTGGAGTTCAACAACTGTGAATCAGACCATTGCGTTTACATGAAGCGTTCAGACCAAGATATGTTTTTCGTGGCACTTTACGTTGACGATTTGATTCTCGCATGCAGCAGTCTCAAGATACTCGAACAAACAAAACATGCACTTAGCGAGCGATTTGAGATGACGGATTTGGGCCAGCTTCAATA
>NW_020187111.1:0-405 GCF_900000015.1 Plasmopara halstedii | reverse complement strand
GTTACCGCCGTATCAATCGGATGCTTCCGTTTTGATCAGGAACGCTGTAGCACGTCTGAAAGTGCTAGAATCGCATGTGATCTGATATCTCAGCTGCTGACAACTTGAGAGCGTTTGAGTGCGTAACCTGCTGTCGCCGTATCAATCGGATGATTTTGGTTTAATCAAGAACGCTGTAGCACTTCTGGAAGTGCTAGAAATGCATGTGATTTGATATATCAGCTGCTGACAACGTGACAGCGTGTGAGTGCGTTGACCGTTGCCGCCGCATCGATCGAATGGTTCTGGTTTAATCAGGTACGCTGCAGCGCGTCTGAAAGTGCTAGAAAAGCATGTGATTTGATATCTCAGCTGCTGACAACGTGAGAGCGTATGAGTGCGTTAACTGCTGTCGCCGTATCAATC
>NW_020187110.1:0-304 GCF_900000015.1 Plasmopara halstedii | reverse complement strand
GACGAAAGTGTGAGAAGACGCGATACTCAGTCGACCGAAGCATCACATCGGGTTGATCAGTCGCGAGTGCCGTTATACCATCAACATTCTGCAGACGATCTTTTTCATTAATCGACCGGAAGTACGAGGATGGCATGTTGGCATGGAAACAAAGGATGGTTTTGCTAGTAGTTCTCCTATCAAAACTTGTGGAGTGCTCGCAATAATTCGACCTGAGGCACCAATTATATCCAGATTTGGCTGAAAAGATTGAGGTGGCAAAACGCTAGTGTGACGTCGAGGTGCGCTGGAAAGTGAGAAGCGT
>NW_020187109.1:0-485 GCF_900000015.1 Plasmopara halstedii | reverse complement strand
GTATGTCTGTGCTTACGCCCTGTGGGGTACTGAACAACTGCGTCACAAGACGATTAAAGTTGCTGGTGCATTTGACAGCCCTTGGGGCGTCACCAACCACTCCCAAAGCATGACGCTCGGAGTGCTCACCGCTGTCAGCGGAATATTACTCGCTCTCAAGAGCAATTGGTAATACCCATCGACCAAGTCGAGTACGCTGTACTTCGTACATCCCACCATGTTGTTCTGAAGAACATACTTATTAGGAATTGGCGTTTGTGCCGGAATAGTGGCAGCGTTGAGCTTATTGTAAGCATGAACGATACGTCACTTGCCGTTCGGCTTCCAAACACAAAACGTGGGTGTCGAATGGGGAGACTTGCTCTCACGTACCGTCCCTGCGTCGTGCTTTGCACGGAAAAAGGCGTCAATGACGTCGCACTGTTCTTTGGGCAGGGGCCATTGGCGTGTTACGAAGTACTTGGTTCCCGGACCCAGGTCGATCT
>NW_020187108.1:0-2105 GCF_900000015.1 Plasmopara halstedii | reverse complement strand
TGAAACAGCTGAGAGCCGTTGTGTCTTGTGCCAGGGCCAGTGGAGATTAAAAGCGACTGGGTTTCGCAGTGTCTCGTGCTAAAGCCGGTGGGGCTTATAAGCGACTGTAAGGCGCGAGTGGAAGTTTTTGCCGAAGGGATAACTCATCCTTGCCACGATGCGATGGTACCGCTGAGTCAGCACCACCGTATGACGGGCCCACCGTGCGGAGCTGTAAACAATACGGGTATGATGCGAGAAAAACTGTTCACTCACGAACGAAATGAACAAGAAATCTCTATAGATTACAATTTTCCCTCACAAAATTCGTCAGAAGTTGCTATCAAGCTAAAATGTTATTCCCAGCAGTTGTTCAGAAGGAATTGCAAGGCGGCGATGTCAAAAAAATGGTACAATTGGTACCTGTGGAGGGGCTGAGCGCGTCATTCGTCATGGATTTCCGCTCATGGGAATCTCCACTAGCACTTAGTCCGAGAAATAGGGAAGCTATGATGAAAGATCACTGTTTAATTTCATACAATGAAGCAAAGTGACTGCATGAAGACGAAATGGATAAGCTCCGAAAAGGAGAGCGTGTCAAGCAACCGGAACAGTCTGATATAATAGTGACCTTTGATCGTCTGACGATGCAGCTAATTTGCCACGTCGTGGCCATGCACAAACCTATTTTGACGATATATTTGCTCACTGCCATGCGTAAACACAGAAAGTCGGATGTGAAGTATTTTATTCACACTTGAGAGCAGTGCTAATCTGTTTACTGATATTGATAAGCGTTTCTTTGGCGCCGATAAAACTCAATTTTTTGACTTGCTTTATTGGAAGAATGCATCCGGCAGATATTAAAATGGCAAATGTCATTGTATATTAGCCAGTGCTTCCCATAAAAGGATGGCTTGGCTTGGCCTGGCCTGCTACTTGAACTGGTACAGTGCGAATTATGATGACGTGACGCGAATCATTTTAATAAAGATGTCAAATGGTGCTAAGGTGTGGCAGAAGAGATTACCATATAAGCTGTGTGAACACGTTACATGCGTACCCCAATTAAAGCTGTTCCAAATTTGGATCGGTCATTTCATGTTGTTTGTGCTGCTTCAGAATGTGAAGTAGGCTGAGCAACATTCCATAGATGTCAATAGGCATGATGTGCGGTCACATCGGAGCCTCTCCGGCTACAAATTGCTGAGAAACTGTTGTTAAGGTGACAAGGAACTACTAAGAATGTATTATGCCCTGCTTGGCTCTTCCGTTTGTAGTCCATACAGATTATGTACAGAGACCTCGTCACCGCATCTCTAACACAAAAGGCAAGATGACTATCCTTCTTTGCCGATTATACCTTTAAATTGAGGTAGAAGCGAGTCGGCTGAATGTGGGGATGAATGCGCTTTCGCGTCACCCCGACTATAATTGTAGTGATGAAGTCGCTAAAACGTGAGGCGATACGTACAGCGTAGGGATCAGACGCATCACGTGTCGCATTGCCAAAAGTTTTGAGAAGCAAGGTGTTTGAGAGCTCGGATGTCGCTTCATCAAACACGCTGATGCATGTCTGAACCGCCAATCTTATTTTCAAGGTATGCCGTATCACAGCACTGACTTACATGGCACCCAAAGTGAAGTGATGCTTCACGATGAAGACATTGAGTACAATATACCGGACGACTTTGTCTGATCACCTTGAAAGGGAAACGACATGCTGCTCCGCAAGTGCGAGATTTGTTGATCCAATAAGTAGAAGTGGTTAAGCATATGTACACAGACGTGCAATACGTGTCGACGAATTGAATTTTTCGCTGCATGTGGCGGCACCTTTGGCTGGCCTAACGGTACCAGCAGAATGATGGGAGTTCATATAAACTTTATTTTCTGCTATTTCAAACGACACGTCCAGTAATACCGGTATTATGCTATGAGTTTTTGCTATGAGTTTTGGGACAATCCAAGTCGGGTGATGGGGTAACAATGATATTAGAGTTTGTATACCGACGTAGGACGTTCCAGATGTTCTGTAAGGCTCTCACTTTAGCGTAATCATTATTCACTGTTGTCAAATTTTCCAAATTGTCCGACCGAGATATATCAGTACTACACCGAAAATG
>NW_020187107.1:0-379 GCF_900000015.1 Plasmopara halstedii | reverse complement strand
CTTTCAAGGAATTGGCGTCTGTGCCGGAATAGGGACAGCGTTGGACTTATTATAAGCATGAACGATACGCCACTTGCCGTTCGTCTTCCGAACACAAAACGTGGGTGTCGAATGGGGAGACTTGCACTCACGTACCATCCCTGCGTCGTGCTCACACAGAAAAAGGCGTCAATGATGTCGCACTGCGCCTTGGGTAGGGGTCATTGGCGTGTTACGCAGTATCTGGTTCCCGAAAACAGATCGGTCTCATGAAGCACACCTCGGTCCGGAGGTAGGACTGAAGTCGGCTCTTTGGAGACGACGTCTTAAAATTCCTTTACTAAAGGATAGTACGGATCCAAGGGATTCCGTAGGATCGACGATCCACTTCGTGCGTTCA
>NW_020187106.1:0-2573 GCF_900000015.1 Plasmopara halstedii | reverse complement strand
GGCAGATGACAAGCATTGATTGCTGGCTGATGTACTGATCAGATTAAGTAATCAAACCACTTTTGTGCCTGGATAAATCTAGAGCGTTCGTTATCTTCGCACAAATTCTGTCTCATTGTCAGTTGGCCCTGACCATTGTTTAATTATCTTGAGCTACATTCGTCGGTGTAAGAGTTGGCTTCTCTGATTAGCAAGATCGGATGATTAAGCCGGATCAAAGACTTCGATAAGCCATAGCTGAACATTATTCGACACCGAGCTGTATGCGCTTTGCAGCTAAATTTATGCGCAAACAATAACAGTAAACATTTGTCGGGCCTCAAGGCCAAACTCGTTGACTGGTCACTGGCTCAATGGTGCCAGTGCCTCCTCAAAGTACCACGTGCACTTTGATCAATGTGTTTGATTCCTATCGAGTGGCGATCCCAGTCAAGATATTTTACTTTTGAGCATCCCTACCACGGTCAGAGTTGTAGTGAATTTCACTTCCATGACTCCTGCGTGTGTGACGATGCTGCTGCATAGATTGATGTTGTAAATAAACCTGTTGCGAGTCGGTTTGTCGTGAAGAGCGACCTCGTTCTAGATCTGCATCGGTACTACCAGATCGCGACTTGGAGAGGCGATCGACATCGACCATCGAGAAAGCTGCATTTGAACCGTGAGAATCAGACGGAGACGTAAAGCTTGCTATTTCGCGCAAAGACCGAGATACAGAAGATGTTCGTCTAAATTCACCCACTTTTGCTTGCATTGTAGAGTACTGAGGATATGCGAGATCAGAGCTTCCTTGGACGCTAGAGCCTATATTTGTCGAGTCTTGATAAAATCTGCCTGATAAATGTCGTCTATTCATCACAGTGACAGGTTCCCGTGCACTTGGATGATGCATGTACCGTCCTTCAACTTGATTGTGTGTGATGAAGTGAGTTTCGAGCTGGCGATCAGACACATACACATCGTTTCTTTCACACCATCCAGATGAGTCTTCAAAGCTGCGAGCATATGAAGTTATATTCTCGCTACTGGGCTTTAAAGTAACACCGGACCATTGATGCGAAGCCGAATTATTCAAGTTCAAACCATTCAGACCATGCTTCGAGACGCTTCTATATCCTTGCAATTCGGGATGTGTCTGTTTGCAAGCTTCACTTATATTCATATTATCACTAAAGTGACTACCATAGGAGACTTGTTTCTGGGAATTTCTATCTCCACCTCGGTATGATGTATAATCACTGCTCCGTCCCATTCGTTCATGCATCAACTCTGCTCCTACAAATGTACCTTCCTGTGCCTGTCGCGTACGTTTGCAATCGGAGGGCTTAGTACTTGACAGAGGCAGATCAAAAGCCATTCGTTTGCGTGATGCATTTCCAGAAGTTTTATAAATATTCTGCGTTTCAGCAAACGTATTCGAGCTGACTGCATCTTTATGTGGTAGAAGCGACAAAATGGCCGAGTGAACATTAGAAGGAAAGCATGTTTGTAACAGCTCGTTGTTTGATGCGATATGTGCCACAACATCCAAAGGTGATAGAAAACGTTCGCCGGTAGAGGAGACAAAACATGTGTCGCCTAGTCCAGAGTTATTTGTCTGTACTCGCCAGCCTTGACGCACTAGACTAGGGAGCGCATGATTTTCAAACAGACTAATCACAAATTGCGCTTCACGATCACTCACTTGAATGAGTCCACGACATAAGGGAGCCATCATCAAGTCATTTGTATACGAAGTTACAGGGTACGATTCCTTCTCACTCTCTCTTTGAAATAAAGATATATCAGGCAATGGTTGCGTTGGATCCGCACGCTCAATTTCGTCTTGAATCAAGATTTCCAATGTGTCATCGATCGTCAGATCCTCTGCAGCACCATCTGCGTATACGACTGTATACAGCGAAGTTGCTGTGTCAAACTTGACGACCTGACCCAAGAATCGTCCGTATCCAGGAAATGTTTTGGCCACACGCAGACCAATCAGGTCATGAGCATAGATTTTGCGGCCATGGAACATTATACGCACGTCTTTTTCAGACTCGGGTACGGAAGATGCAGACAAAACTTTGTCCTCGACCTGTTTATATTCATTGTCGGTAGAATTTTGGTCCGGAATCAGTGTGTTTTCCTCTTCTCGTTGGCGACGAATCGGATGCAGCAAATTTTGATTACTAGCTCCACTCTGCTTGCTTGGCTCCTGCAGTTTTACAAGTGGTATGAGAGTTGACGAAGAGTTGCTTCTACTGCATTGCTGGTCATGAAGTGCTGCACTATGCGATGATAGGGAAGGTAATATTTGGTTTGACTTTGACGTCGAAGAGGTTTCATTCGCCATCATGTGCATCGAAGCAGCTGATGACACACCTCTTTGGGACTCAGTGCTGGACGGGTGCACGTCACGTGCGCCAATAGCTTCGTCACGTGCGCCAATAGCTTCGTCTTGCCTACCAGTAGTACAAGAAGAGTCGCCACTATCCATTGCATTTTGGTTCTGTGAGTCATGAAGCCAGACATTGTCATTCTTACAACGTCGACTACTTCGAGGGTCAAAGTCATTGGACATCGTAGTCGAC
>NW_020187105.1:0-549 GCF_900000015.1 Plasmopara halstedii | reverse complement strand
TCGACTTCTTTGCGGATGGTGAGGGGGCTGACATCAGCTAGCCGTTCGGCTATTCCTTCCCCACCAAGCTGTGAGCCATGGGATGGCGGCGTCAGCGGGACGCGAGGGGGAATCAGCCTGTTCACGTAGAATGGCGTGTAGCCGGTAGACGAATGCACTGCATTGTTCAGTGCAAACTCTACGCTTGGCAACATGGCGCTCCAGCGCCTCGGCGTCTCACCGCAGACGTCTTCGATGACGCGATTCACCCTTTCAGTTTGACCACGGAAGATCCGCCGTCGACATATCCAACTTGGTGCCGAGCACCTTGAAGATAGTCGAACAAAACTTTTCCGGAAAACAGGGATCTCTATCAGAGACAATCGACTCTGGGAGTCCGTGTTGACGGAAAACACAATCCACGAACAGCGTTGCTGTATCGACTCCGTCGATGGTGTCTGGCACGGTCGCCAAATGAGCCATCTTGCTCAATCGGTCGACAAAAATCACGGCACCCGTGTTGCCCGCCGAATCTTTCGGCAGGCCAAACACAAAGTCCAAACTCATGAA
>NW_020187104.1:0-891 GCF_900000015.1 Plasmopara halstedii | reverse complement strand
GAAGATCGTCGCCAGCCTTGTCGAGCTGTAAGATCGTAAAGACATCTTGTTCATTCCTCATCCGCCAAAGATATTGCTGCTCAGACGCCAATATCTTCCCCAGCTCCTTCTGCGCCGAATTCGTTCCCACCAAAGCCTTCTCTATCATCTCCGTTAGCGGAACAACTCCATGCTTGTTTGTAAGAATGTCGATCGCGTAAACTGGTTTTTCGGGATGTTTTTTTCTGAGATAGATAAGGTATCTCACCCAAGTCTTAAACTTTAGATCTTCCAACAAAGAAGGGAACGATTTATCGAAAAACTTCTCTTTAAACATGGAGTGTGGATCAACTCCACGGGCAGCCCAATATATGAGTCGTGGATCCATCATCAATGGAATCGCAAAGCCCCTTTCGTCGTCATTCAGCGCAGTGTCATTTGACATAACAGTAGCGACATGTGATTCATGGTCTTGATTAGCAAGTGACTTGACCGTGTACAACATTGTTTTCTTTTCTTCTTTCTCAACCATGTTTTCACCCTTGATTTGAAGAATGTGACCAAGCAGAAGTAGTGCAAGATAAAACTGCATGATTGCAAGAAATCTGCGAAATTAACTGACAACACATCAAAATGTCAGAATGACAAAAGACTCAAATGTATGAAGTGCCACGTTACTAGTATCGTAAAGCTTACCTTGTTTCAAATTTAAAAATGCCACTGAGATCACGTAAAGCTTTTTGAGCACATACGATGGTACGTGTCTTTACCGATGTACGTATCCAGATAGGAATAATGATTCATATGTTGGGTTTCGAAATATCAATCTGTAAGGACAAGTTCAAGCGTCTGTTAACCTTATAGCTATTTTGCCAAGTTAAGAGAAGTTTATAGGGTACAATTTGTTGTGGA
>NW_020187103.1:0-2283 GCF_900000015.1 Plasmopara halstedii | reverse complement strand
TATATGCTCAAACCGAATGGATGACAACTTAAGTGAGACTATCGTATCTGATCTTGTAAAGGTACATAAATACCCACTTTTATTTTGATCTCTGGTCTTTAAAATTCCATACCACCGACTTTCGTGAAGCACATGATGCCGAATCTTGTCCTCAATTACTCGTCAGTAGCAGGAACCCGCTTTCGCTGCCAAGACATTTGTGTAAATTGTGGACTGTGACCAATCGTCGGCTTCTTTCGATGCATAGCTTCAGCAGCGACGCGTCTATTGGTAATTATTTGACGACCAAGATTTAACATTGCAGCTGTAACCGAAGATGGCAACTTGGCATATGAGCGATTCGTGACCAGATTGACGTAGAACAAACGACCGGTTTTTGGATCCGACCGACGTGCCCATTCCTTTGGTAAGTTACTAGTTGAACTCGCATTTGATCGTCGACTTGATAGTAACGAACTTCGACTCGTGAATGACTCTGGAGTTTGTGCACTGGACGGTGAAGAAGATGTGGAAACTGATAAACTGGGCGCACCTCGAGCGGATGAGATCGAGGGAGGATTTGAAGCCCCACAAAACATATTGTCTAAAGAAACTTTGACTGGCATTTTCCATGATGCTACTTTATTGTTCGTGTCATAATAATATTCACGTCCATTCTTCGAATGAATACGACGTATCCAGCCATCAGGTAGTGCAGCTAATGTTGTGTGCGTACTTTTCGATGCTCCAGATTGTCGACGCAGCGATGAAGCAGTAGCAGCAGCCAAAGTTGAGCTTACACCTTCTGGTCGACGCACAGATTCAGTTTTGCTTGATGTGCGATCAGTCAACTCACTTCCTCGTGCATGTTGTTGATTATTGCTATTTCTTGAGATTCGAGAAGTAGCTAGTGGTGCAGTCTTCACGAGACGGTCACGAGTGGATGAAATATATGTCGTCGATGTGCCATGGTGAGGAATCATACGATGAAGACGCGACGACGACGCAGTGGACGCCGTGGCGCCTGAGCGTAAATGACCCCATCGACCCTTTAAATCAGTAGCATCTAGCCCGTTATTGTTATGATATTGTCGATTATTGCTAATACTGCTTGCAATAGATCTGACGTCGTCGTCGTCTTCGATATCGCGGTCGAGACCAGAACTCACTGTTCTTGCTGTTGTAGATCGGCTCGCACTGCGAGATGATAAGGCACTTTTCGGGCGGATCAACGAGCTCGTGACAGCTTTATCAACAACAGACCTACGAGAGTACATGACGTCGGTACTTGACGACGTCATACACTTGTCCATCTCTAGCTTTTCATTCTGCTTTTCTACTTCAACCATTGCTTTTTTCGTTTCTATCTCCTCCTGATGTCTAGTAATAGACGCTGTCTTCACTCCTTGTGTCTCTGAACTCGAAGAATCTTTCACTTCAATCACGCGACTCTCGACATCGTCTTCAGGTCCAAAACTCGCTGTCTTTTCAAGCTTCTCCACCGATTCTTTCCTGACAGAATCATCCATTTCTTGCTCTTGACTGTTTTCATTCCCTTTTACCACATGAACTCCGACATTGAATGTTGCTTCATCTTCCGACACAGCAAGTGGTGAAGCTAAGCCATACTTTTGAATTAAATGCACTTCGGTTTGAATCAAAGATTTTAAGTGAGCAAGTGGAAAATCATGCGAATCAAACTCAAAGTCAAACGTTTTATCCACACGATAAACAGGAGGTTCACCCAGTTGTGTCCGAATAGTCTTAAAGTATGAATGGGTCAGTGCCTGCTTTGCCGAGATCCGTTGTGCTGGATTGACGCATAGCAGTTGTCTAAGTAAGTCAATAGCATCAGGTGATGCTTTTCGAAAAGTTTTAGCAAATGCTGACGGTGAGCAAGGTGGTAAACTCTCTAGATATGCTAACGCATCACCTTCAACATCATAGCCACGTTGATCACGAGAAGGCACGGGCACGACGCTAAAGACTCGTGAAAGTTGATCCAAAAAATCCGTTCCTGGAAATAGCGGTCGACGATTAAGCAATTCACCAAAAATGCAGCCAATGGACCACATATCCACTGCTTCGTTATAGACGCCAGTAGGTGCAAGCATAATTTCAGGTGGTCGATACCAACGCGTCACGACGTACTCAGTCATAAGCGCTTGTGTTTTTTCGACTTTACGACGAGAAAACCCACCATCTTGCTCACTTGATCGTGTGCTGTGAGGTACATACCGCGATAAGCCAAAATCTGTGATTTTCACATCACAATGTTTGCTCACAAGAATATTTCCGGGCTTA
>NW_020187102.1:0-448 GCF_900000015.1 Plasmopara halstedii | reverse complement strand
GTCGATGTCTAGCTAGCGGAAACCTACAATCTACGTATTTGCACAGCCTATAAGCTCACTGCTTGTGCTTCGCACTGCTCCTTACTATCGCATCTGCAAGAAAGGGTAATTGTGGAACCATGGTGTTGCTTTGATTAAAAAAACAAGTTAACAGCGTCTGGTTCAAAATGCGGACCGGGTCGATTGCTCGTATCCTTAAAATAGTTACCTGTTTAAAGTCAGAACAAAAGCGTTGGATATTCTCTTTTGTAGACATCTCTTCCGTTGTTCGACTCAAGAATAGTTCTCGTTCACCTAATCGAAAGATAGCCAGTTTAAGAGAAACATTCCTCGCCGTAAAATTTTAATTGGTGCTGATGTCGCGGCATCCATACTCTGTGGAAGCTGCGAAATACGTTCGACTATCGATCAATAAAGTTTGCACCAGGACGAAAGTGTGAGAGAACGC
>NW_020187101.1:0-896 GCF_900000015.1 Plasmopara halstedii | reverse complement strand
TGGGCACCACCATTCTCGTCGAGAAGAGTCGACAGCGGACTGGTCGATCGCCATCCAATGACTCGCTATGCGTTTTGAGCTCTTGAGGACAAGGTCCGTCTCAATCAGGACTCCGCCGATCGTCATGCTGGGGTCGCATACCGCTGCGCGGAAGGTCTTGAGAGCTTGGAACACGTTGTGAATTGGCCGTCTCATGTTGAGGATTATCGCGCTCAGTCGAAGCGGCTCCTAGCCGTCGTGCTGACGAATGCGTCGCTTCATGCAAAGGTGGAGCACGTTGCGCCGTTAAGATTGGGATCGTTGTACTCCGTGCTCAAAATTAGTTGCTGGTTCAGCTTCTGGGTAGTCGAGCACCTGTGAGCGCCGCTCCGGCGCCAACGCTTCTGCTTTCACATGCGCCGACTCCCGGTATGGCCTCAGTAAGCCCACATAAGACGGCTCAAGCAAGCTCACAAATACCGATTGGCTGTGCATCCATTTCGGAATGCTAGCAAGGCCCCACTTGGCAAAAACCTTGAAAGTTCCGATAAACCGTGGGCGGATCTTTGTCTTAAAAACAGCAGAAATTGCTTGGACAGGAAGGTTCTTAGCATTCAATAGAACCAGGTCTTTGACCTCAATATTCTTGACATTTTCTCGATCTCTTTCTTCTGCATATTTCATCTGCATGTCGTGGCTTTCAGCCATCGCATCGCGAACGTGTCGTAAGGCACTCAGTCTGGTTGACAGGAAGTCATCGAAATTCTTCACGCACAGCGAGAGAGATGACATCAGCCAGCCGCTCAGCTATTCCTTCCCCACCACGCCCTGAAGCATGGGATGGCGGCGTTAGCGGGACGCGAGGATAAACAAGCCCGTTCACGTAGAACGGCGCGTAGCCAGTAGACGAATGCACT
>NW_020187100.1:287861-287999 GCF_900000015.1 Plasmopara halstedii | reverse complement strand
CGACTGAGTTGACAAACGGCGAATGCGATATCGGGCCTTGTTCCCGTGGCCACATAGATAAGTGACCCGATGAGAGACCGATAGGGTTTCTTCTCCATTCTTGGATCTTTTCCGTTGGCCTTGATCAAATTTTGTCCA
>NW_020187100.1:287243-287458 GCF_900000015.1 Plasmopara halstedii | reverse complement strand
TTCTATAACCTCAACCTGATGTTGGTTCTGGTCTGGTTGAACCTCAACCTGATACTGTCTATGATCCTTGATCACGTCATAGTGACCAACAAGTGCTGACTTCAGGACGACGAACTTTGCTGACGTCAACACTCCCCCTCGACGGGGAGTTCCGGATGTTAGACTTGTCTAACAGAAGTTCGAACTGCTTCGTCGGTATTGGCTTCGTTAGGAAT
>NW_020187100.1:287110-287233 GCF_900000015.1 Plasmopara halstedii | reverse complement strand
AACCATGTTGCTGCGGCTTGTTTTAGACCGTAAAGACTTCGATTGAGCTTGAGCACTAATTTTTGATTTCCTTGAACGCCTTTGGGTGGATGAATAAAAACGTCTTTTTCAAGATGACCGTTA
>NW_020187100.1:286899-287100 GCF_900000015.1 Plasmopara halstedii | reverse complement strand
CGCGACTCTGATATCCGTTGTTCTTCGCAATGGCGATCGCGCTCTGATTGTCTTCGTTGATGACAACGGGGTAGTCAATGTTGATCTTCATCTCATGGAGCAGATTCTTCGTCCAGAGTATTTATTGGGAACAGAGCGTCAGAGCCACGTACTCGGCTTCAGCCGTGCTCAATGAAACACTTCCTTGTAACTTTGACTTGG
>NW_020187100.1:286275-286418 GCF_900000015.1 Plasmopara halstedii | reverse complement strand
ATATCCAATTCGGAGTCGTTTTGGTGGTCGATCCGTTGCACGAACAATTTCTTCTGATTGATCGATGGGGACGAGTGCTTGAGAATTTTCGCTGGGTGTTAGGGCAATCAGGTTGTTGTGCGCATGGCCAGATGATCCAAAAT
>NW_020187100.1:285478-285582 GCF_900000015.1 Plasmopara halstedii | reverse complement strand
GGAATATTGCTGAGCGAGAATATTCCACTCGGTTCGACTCGATGTTCCAAACGCGAAAGCCTTTGACCTCATCCAAAAACACCAGGAACATGCATCGAAATGCG
>NW_020187100.1:284289-284797 GCF_900000015.1 Plasmopara halstedii | reverse complement strand
GTTGGTTCTCCATCATTGACTTGTAGTCGATAAATCGGTCGACAACTTCGGACTTGTGTGTGATAAAATAAGCCACCACGTATCTTGAATAGTCGTCGATGAATGTTACAACAAATCTTGCACTTCCTTGCGATGTGGTCTCCATTGGACCCATCACGTCACTTTGGACGACTTGGAGTAGCTGTTTGGTCTTGATTTTTCCTTGTTTCGATTTAGGAAATGGCTTGATTGTGGACTTCCCAGTCACACATCCTTCGCAAAATTCGTCGTGTTCGACGTTATCTTCAGGTAGATCTTTCATCTTGAAGCCGTTTACTTGATTTTCGATGGACTTCATCGTCTTCATCGGCAAATGTCCCAACCGGGCATGCCAAATACTTGAGCTGACTGGTCTCGAAATCGGACCAGTTTCTTCGCTGATGTTTGCTGATTCTGCTGGAATACATTCTAGGATGAACAACTTACCCTTTTGGGGTACCTTGGTTATAATTTCTTCGCCAATCTTGAC
>NW_020187100.1:279582-279842 GCF_900000015.1 Plasmopara halstedii | reverse complement strand
ACGTCATGTCGAGCAACAAACCAGTCTTGGTAGCTGTCTGCAAAGCCAGCACCAATGACTTCACTGGTGGCGGCCTGGGATTGCCATATTTGGTGTATCTCAACTGGTCACTCTCCTTCCACGCATTGATTTCAGTATACAACATGTCCTTGAAGTATCAGTAGATGCCGATATCACCAGCCTGAAGATAAGAAGTGAGTATACCAGGAATTACACACATCTTGATGTCGCGCGTCCGACACTTTGCCTTGACTTCCTTG
>NW_020187100.1:279449-279572 GCF_900000015.1 Plasmopara halstedii | reverse complement strand
CATCGGTCAGAATGGTCAAGTTGGTGCGACGACGTAGCGAGAGGCCGTACCGAGCCATAAAGTTTGAGACCCAGTGCTGTGACGCAGCAAACCTCTCTTGTGGGATGTCGTCTTCGCAGAGAG
>NW_020187100.1:279321-279439 GCF_900000015.1 Plasmopara halstedii | reverse complement strand
TGACTGCGGCACCATCCACAGCAAGACCGAGCGATCGAAAATGGGCAACGGCTCTACTTGGCACACACCCGCCATGTTCTTCAATCCACAAAATAACTTCTTGCTTTCGCCACATCGT
>NW_020187100.1:247517-276354 GCF_900000015.1 Plasmopara halstedii | reverse complement strand
GGCGGGAATTCCCAAAATCCGAGAGCTCGTGGTAGTTTAAAGTGTCACTCTGGCAAGACTGTCCAAAAGTCGTGGACGTTTACTATCAGAGGGGTCATGACGCTCCGCGTCGTCGAACGCTGCGCGCTTCTCGGAAGTAGCCCGGGAAGCCGAAGGGCCATGAGCTGAGCACAAGCTATGGTCCTAGGCTTCTGTGGTCATAGACTCACCCGTGAGAGAAACTACAAAGCTCGCGGGGGCGTGATGGATTATTTCATATGTCGTAGGGCGACAATACGTAGGAAGTCGGCGTTGCGCCTTGAATTTGGCAAACTCGAAATAAATATAGCTTTCTACGCACACGTCCACTTCCTTGTTGCTCCGCTGTAAGTAAGCCAGCGAGTAAATTTTCCGGTGCCGCTGCACCTATCGCTCAAAGAGCTCTTCATCATTTGCAGCGGTTTCACCAGGGGTGAGCACTACAGAAATCGTCTGCATAGCGGGTACAGAAGCACCTTCGTTTTGAGAGCGTAGTCGAGCGCGGTACCTATCCATTGGGATTTGTTGAGATGCTAAGAAGCGAGCTCGGAGGGCTTTTCGTTGGTCAAGCTCAATTTGTGTAGTGGCCGGGGGTCCGACTACACAGACGTCTAACGATCTAGTGATCGTATCTTTCGCTTCAGTAGCCGGATCAGCGGAGCAAAAGCCGTATTCCACACGCTGGTCTAGGACCGAATGGTGATACGAGCACATGAGAGCTGCCCTGTGGGCAGCCTCCAACTGCTACTTCTGCGCCTCGTCGAGGCGATTGTAAATAATGCCACTTCCCCCGGGAGTCGAGAGGTCGGGAAACGATCACGGTGTCCGCAAGGTTCGAGCGGGCTCACGTGCGCCGTTTGCGCACCACGCCCTCCTCTTCATCCAGCCCTGAGAAAGGAGCATCCGACTCGTAGTCGCCTTCCTCCAAATCCTCGACGAGGAGATCCGTAGCTTGTGTCGGGCGCGGTGTGTGGCGCCCAGGTGCCGAGGGCTTGGGATGCGCTGCGGACGTACTGTCCGGAGTTGCTCCGCGTGCAGGAGACGGAGAAGGGCTCTGTCCGCGGGCGCCCACGGAGCCGGCGAGGCTAGGTGTTTTCTGTGCCATAGACACCGGGTGCATTGAGCAGAGAATGCGCTTCGATGGTCCTAGGGACGTAATGGTGCTCAGAAAGTCGGGCTCGTACGAGGTGACAGCTCAATGTGGATAGTGGGTATTCAGAAATTGATGGGGGAGAGTGTAACAAAATTACACGTACCCTGGTATGAAAGTGTGGGTCACACAAGATGGTGTGGCCGTACGAAGGTGTGGATTATACAATCCGGTGTAATCACGCCATAGTGTGACTACACCGTAACAAAGAATAACTACGTGGCGGGACTGCCAATAGTTATGACAATTAATTAGGTTTTACAATTTATTCGGAAAATCCTAAGGGTTTTAATATAGGCGGCTCTGCCGCGAATAAAACTGATAAATACAATTTCAATTTTGAACGGACGAGAACACTGGCCTTGGGTCAAGGTGTTGGGTCTCTTGGAGGTAGCGGATTGCGATCCGTTTTGGTTATAGTATAAAACGAAGGTCGGTGACGTTAAGTAAGCTTCCTCAAAGCAACAAGCTACGGCAGCCCCGCTGCAGCTTCGGTGCTATCAATGCCCTCTCAAGGAGAGTTACCAGCGCAAAAAGTATATATTTGTGTTCTGGTCTCATCGATTCGAATTCGCTAGCGCGACGCGATTCTGAAGGCCAAATCTAGGGCCATTCGGTTGCAAGTTATCATAGTGGGGGTACTTTTGTTCGCCTTTGACCACAAAGAGCTCGACGGTCAGCAAAATCTACCTCGCATATGGGGGGCTCGTGCTACGTGAGGTAAAGACGTGTCTCTCCAGCGCTTTTCATAGCTGGTAAGCGCTTCTAAGTGATTGGCAATCCTTTTGGAGTCTTAAGTCGCTAATTGCATTACTTCTCATGACCACTGAGAGACAAGAGCGCTTATCTCATTTTGCTGTCTGGACAATCATGACCTTAATCGCATCCATGAGCTTCGAGTCCTGCACATGAAGAGATGGGTCGACATCAAACCGTTAGTAAACCCATCACCTGAATGTGCACAGTAAAGAAAAAATCTTGCTACTATCGATGGAGTAATGTGCGCATCCTCGCAAGTTAAAGACTGGGATCCTGATACGTCTTTTGTTGGAGTAGATGCAACCGACGGCTCGTCCCCATGTCGCAAAAGTATATGAAGCATGCGTGCAGGTTTGCTTTGCGTACGTACGAATTCTTTTTTATCTTAGCTAGACTCACTTTTTTCGCGTATTCGTTTTATATCCCCGATGTATTCGCCATTTGGCGACTTCACAAATCATAATCTATTCCATGTAGCATCTAGGTAAGATCACTGGCTTGAATTGTATCTGAAGCGGGCCATAACAGCACTATGGTGTACGTGAACCGTACACTTCTGGTAATTGTGAAGAAAACACATGTCATGTAGAATTTTGTAAAAATTGTGGAGCACAGTAATACCAAAACTTTGGTGTTACTGACGACGATGGATCTTCGGTCAGATGTAAATTCAGTCGTCCCTTGGATAAGAGATATATGGGGAGAAAATTTTATCTATGAGTCAGTCAGGGTTATTAGATGTCCAAGTTTATTTGAGTTAGAACTTGTGTACATACAAAATAGCTAGGTGGAACAAACGTTTATTACATATACTAGGTTATTTGTTATACGGATATTATCTGAGCTACTTCTCCATTTATTTCTAAAATCGAACATAATACACCATGAGCTGCTGGATGTTGACCCGGTGGCGTGGGTCGAATGGTCAATGCTTCTTGACCTTACGAGTTCGAGCCCCTCAGCGGACAAAAATCGTAATCGTACCAGACATGCAAGAAATGTCGGTTGCATGCTAAATATCACCGACAACAGCCAATAAGGACTTCGGAACGACAACTGACAACTAAGGACTTCGGGATGGCGACTCGTACAAGAAAAATCAAGAATTAAAATCAATCGAAAAAATACCCCAGCGGAATGAAGCAATGTAATATCTTAGTCAGGGCCGAGTAGGTATAGCCGTGTAATAAGATAATACATAGCAACTTTCAACTGAGCTGCTGGATGTTGTGGTCCGAAATTTATAGAAAAACAAATATTTTTTTTTAAAGACATTTTTAATTTTTTTTATTGTAATTAAAATATAATATTTATAAATTAGTCTTTGTAGTTTCGTAATTGGGTATAATAAAAGGAGAATATGAAGTGTCAACCCAAATAAAGTTTCTGTCTATTGCGCGCCCCCCCCCTTCAGAAGGCTACTTCTGATATTTTGTTTCGTGATGATATACAAATTTTCCAACTAAACGCGAACGCTGCATTTAGTGGACCATGTTGCGTTATGGTCCCGACACTATTTCCTTCAAGGGCTTTCATTCAAAATTTGCTGGTTAATGTGTTTAAAAATTCCGTGGAGGAGCAATTATTTCGTGACGCACATCTTGCCCTCATGCACCTTGTTGACTACTCACAGAATTAGTGCTGTGAGCCTGATGTCCTAGAGCATATTATGACCGAGGAAGATGAACTTATTGAGTCAAGTGACAACCTGTGAGCTCGTAATAAGAACAAATACCGCCAGGCGCGCTCTATTAAGAACGGCGTTCTATCAGGGAAAGCGATTTTGTCTGTGAAAGGTTGAAGAGCATAAAAAGATGTCGATTGGGAAGCTTGAGAGCCATTTGACCGAATGTATAAAAATATCACATGTGTTATGATTGGGCAAGTAAGACTTATTTCCGTTTTAAAATAAATTGTAATAAGCACAACAAGAGTAATGAATATTGCCACCCGTGAAGATGTGGTCACAGAGGTGGTTACAGAGGTGGCAGCAACCAACTCACCCGCCGGTACAGCGCCAGTTTATCGTATAGAATTGCAGCCGCGACCACATGTATCGTTCGACGAAAGCGTCGTGGACAACGAACATTTGGGTCGTAGGCGCTCGAACAGTGAGTTCGTCGATTACTACTCAGCTGTCCTTAGTAACTAATGACTGTGATGTAGAATGCTGCATATTTCACAAGAAGAGGGATTTCGATGAAAGCTCTAGTGATAGTAGCGACTCTGACGACTCACAAAGCGAAAGTGAAGCCCATCAACATTCACGTGACTGCAAGCAAAAGCGATGGCTTAATCCGAAGAAAACGAAGAAAAGTGCGTCATTGCCGTCTTCTTCCAGTAAGGAAGAGATGTCTACGCCCGAAAAACCGCCGAGTTCAAGACATTCAAATACAGTTGAGCCTTGTAAGGGGATTAAAAAGTAGCGATTAATTAGAAGCTGCATATCTAGTCGCCAATTGGTCAACACCATGAAGTCAAATTAGAAGAAACTGATAATGAACGAGTCTTGTGCGCCCTCTGCTACCTATTTACTGAGCAGTTTTCGCTTTTAAATTCTCGGATAAGGGTAGAGACTCGCCTTCCGATTGGCTTACAGCCTTTTGTCCATTTTCAGACGCCACATCAGGACCCTACAATAATGTTTACTCGTCAGTCATTTCATACCAATCAGCAAAACTGATTCGTAGTAAACACCACACTTACTACGTTTTGGTCGACAATAAGCATACAATCGATGATAGCGCGAGAGTTTAACAACGAGTTGTCCCATAAGTTCAGTAAGTGAAGTAAGAAGTTGTGGCGCAGTCCGTGTTCCAGGAGCCTGATTGAAGTAGAAACTGTAAAAACCTCTTTCAACATGCATATGTGACCGAATTTAACACACCATTTTCCGTGTTTTCGAGCAAACATGCGGCACGAAGATGCGACCATGAAGTCAGCCAAAATTCTGTGTGCATAACACGATTACGTCTAGCGACCAAGTACCATGATATATCATCGGAAATGGCACATACTTAAACTCTTTCACATGACGGTTCCATTTCTTCATGAACTCCTTCTCTTCCAGCGATACATCCTCAAATTCGTCCAGTAACTATATTGACAACATTGGGGTACAGCAAATATTAGTTACAATCAACCAGGTCTTGGAATGACCACAAAAGCCTTCAAGCCCTGCATGACAAGCATGTACCCGCTCGCTCTGTTTCGTGATCCATGTCTCGTCAACATCGTCATCGCTGTCATAGTCTTTTTCGTGGTCTAGTACAACAGCTCCGGTTCGGGAGTGAAAGTATTGACGTTGAAGAAGGGGTGCATAAAATTCTTGAGGCTGTTCTAGTGAGAGCTCATCAATATCCTCAAATTCTTGCATCAAATCTTCAACGGCCTCTACTGCTTGTATCCCGTAGGGACTATACTTTTTTCTTGACATGTGAATATATTGGTGCTCAAAGCGGCTTGATTTCTCACTAGGAAACATCTCAAGCTCATAAAATGCAGAGCGACGAGAAGAGTTACCCTTTTGCGGTTGAGGCTCTTGCATTACCATCACATAAATGTGCGGAATGTGATCATGTCCAACCTGCAATTAAGTCGGGCCAAAACTTTAATTGGACAGTGTATTGGCGATAGGTAGATTGACTTACTGTAGCTTGAAAACGAAATCGGTCGTGAGACGAAACTAAGTGGGCGACAAGACCACGCAATGATCCAGCAAACATGTTGCACCACGCGCACGAATAGTCGGAGCGCTTCTCACTCATTCTTCGTAGCATTGCATGGTAAAGGAAATGAAACCAAACCTGCACACCGCACAAAAGGATTTATTGTGTCAGTTTGTATTCTGTGTAGCATATATGCATCTTCCCGATGAAAATAACAAAGGATACCCCAGATCCTGGCTTGTGATATGTGGAGGCAACTTTTCTTCGAGGAAGCGCTAATTTAAAATTTTCATCAATTTGTTTATCCTCGCTCTCATTTTCCAGATTTGAGTTGCAGATGCTAGCGAGATGCCGCATTTTTTTTGTCTTAGGTAGAGGATCCCAAATAATTTGAAGCTCGCACTTCACTCCTACAGCACATGAAGAGCACCTTTCAATTTATAGTATTGACATGCAGCAACGTTGCGATCATACTCGTACCGCCATTCACTGAGAGCGGTATTGCCGGCAATTCTATCGTAACATATCCTGTACGACGACGCGAGACATTAAGACGCAAAATATTGCCAAACAAAGGCTTACAGCCGTTAGAACATGTCGCCATGAGATCCTTCCCACTCGCGATAGTCGCCACTTTTGGCGCTTCAAATACAGGAACGGATTGAGCAGCATTTTCTGCATCGGCTAACTTGATCTCGATCACATGAAAAACTGCGATGCAAATGTCCGCATCAAGGTGCACAAACTTTTTAGGCAGAATTACATCCTTCGAGCACGGCACAGGGATCAAGCACGTGGCCAGTAACGTGAACTGATTATCGGCAAATGCCTTGCCCTTGGCTTTATAGAGTGATACCACAACTCCTGGACGTAGCTTTTGGCTCTTAAATGTCTGCAATGTTTCAGATGTCATACCAAACTTAATATTTTTCAAAGTCGCACCAGCATGGGCCCTCTTGACCAGATTCAGGTCCTCCTCATCTCTACTTTTACTTTTCTGCAAGGCTAGATTTAGACGATAGCTGAGCGTTCGCGGCAAGAACAATGGACTTTGCAGGTGCTTAACCTCTAGCAGTTTGTAGAGTGCCGTAAGTCCGTGGTACGTCTCTGCAAACTCATGCTCCATATGCTCTTGACGCACTTTAGCATGACGCTCCCTGTGTAGTGCAGGCTTGCGCTCGTGACTTGTATCTCGCTTACGTTTGTTGCTTACCGCGTCCACCATCTTCAATGCTATGCTCGCCAACAACAATTTTTTATTAAGTTATATTAATATGCACTTCATCGGCTTTCGCAGTTGATGTCATAGGTTTATTACTTATATCTTTATTTATTGTTGGCTCCTTTTTTCGATCTTATCGATAATGATGTTGTCCACCAGCAGCGAGGCCACGTCCATTGACGCACCACCGATCATTTCAATGTCCACAGACTCGATCTTAGACGCTTCAATATTGCGTGTTTTTGCCGTTATATTATGTACCAAATGCCAATATTTAGAGTTTCCGGGATGTGACGTACACGGCGCATTATACACCGATCGGCTAACGGACGCAGATGGGATCATGCAACACGCCAAGTGCCCAAGCTGTACTGCATCCACAAACAATGCGCGTCCTTTTCGTGACGGATGTCGCCGCTGTAAGTCACCGACCAATGTCGTCATGTGGGTTTGTTCTCTGCAAGAAGTTCAGCTGGCAATCGAGGCTTTCCCCGATTCAACAGAGGAGATCGAACACACAGTTATTTACTGTGAGCTTTGCCTAAGTTCAATCTTTCCAAGGGCTAGAGAGAAGCTTACGACGCGATTGGATTTCGAACAGTTGGCAGCGGTCAATGGCAAACCTCTCAAAGTGTCAAACTTTCAGTTGAGTATGCCTCATGTAGACGGCTGTTTGAGGAAAGGTATGCCACTGCAGGCAGTGGCAGTGCGATTGCCCAAAAGTGAGCTGAGATTTGTAATGGAAAGAATTTACAAGTGTCCGAGGGCTCCTAGATTGACAGGAAAACCACAGTATCGACCCAGACAGCTGAAATTAGTAACACAGCAAAATCACCTGCATCAGGTCTGGTCATTGATTCATGTCAGGACTACTGGACATCTGGACTGAAACGGAATTGACCATTTTGATTCGTAGGTCGCGTTTCGATTGCTAATCAGCGTGATTGGTAATTTTGATGCGAGCTCTCCGGCTGCGAACCAACCAATTCGACAGGTCTAGCAAACTATCAGGATATTGACGAAAATTTTTGTTACACATCTGATTTATTCAATCTAGGTTTTGACCGTGCTCGAAAAAATGGAGCCATTAGGATTATTTATGGAGTGGTCACCACATCGTCAACTTTCACAGACAAAGGTTTTTCCGAATGAAGTAATTGCAAGCTCGTGTTATGACGAGCAGCATGTTGCCTCAAGGTGCGTCACTTAATGACATTAAGCGCTTTGAATTACCATGCTTTGGCTACTGCTTATAGGATTCTGGAAAATGGCCCTAGCTTTTGGAGATCAGGAAGTAAATCGGACAATTCAACATCACAGCAAGATGAGTGGATTGTGTGTCAATTTAGCTCTGCAGTTACGCTGTCGAGTATTGAGATAGAATGGCAAGCAAATTTTGCACCGAAACGATTTTCGGTGAGCATCTCGAGGCATGGTATGCCGTACGAAACTGTGGCAATTGTGATGGAGCCTTCGACCGTAACTCGATTGCTTGTACCAAAGGTATGTTTAGAACGTTTTGCTTCCAATATGGTAGCTTTATCTCGTTATAATTAATGTTTTCTTTGAAAAAACATTAGGGGGGCGTTGTTACTTCGATTAAAATTATTATGTTTTCTTCAGAGGTGGCTGGTAGGTTTAATTAGTATTTTCTATCGCTTGGCTTTTGCTGATACGCAAAGTATTGATGTGCAGGCGAAACGTTTTGCCTTAAATCAATCGTATGTAAGCAAGCGTCATTTCACTTCATTCACACCTCTACTGTGGTAGTGCTGCAAAATATACAGCATTGGCTCTTTGACGCAGCTGTATCTCCTTATCCGGATGTCCGAAATCTTGCTCTAGTTGCTTTACAAAAGCTGCTGCTTGCGTCAGGGTCCCTTTGTGGTCTTTTAAAATTAGTGATGTGTCTTCTGCTCAACACGCACAACGCATGTACGACTCTTACTGCTGATGTCGACGAGCAGGTTTGGGATCGCCTTGATCAGCTGTCTGGGGATGAAAAAGAATCAGCTGGATTATTTCTAAAACACTTGGCGACTTCGGTTCGGCATGCTGTAATTGTAAATGGCTCTCGTAACGGCGCCGAAGACAACGATTTTAAAGATATATTGCGCCGAAAATTATCCGCTGCTGAAAATTGTTTTTTCGACGAGGTGGGATGAGTATCCGGTCTTATTCATGGTAGATGGTATGCTGAGACTTTGTCATGGCGTAGGACACCAATAATTTTGGTCTATCGGCTACTTCGATTACCCTCCTTGTTGGGCGTCCCAAGTTTCTGGAAGCTATTAAGCGTAGGTCACAGGTACAGTAATCCCACACGACTGATGTTAAATTTGGCAAGCTCTAACAAAATATTGATAACGGATAGCTGGGAATGATCATTTTGCTTATGCTCAGCGAAGTGTCGACTTGGCAAATGAAACAGATGCAGAGGGCTGAAGAATTTACTGGTAAAGAAGAGCTTAAACTCATGCAGTTGGAAGAGCCGTTTTCAATTGAGATTTGCTCCGACTTTTTCGCAATTTCGCACCGACTTATAGTCAATATATTGTCACGTTGGCTAACACGTATGGAAAAGCACTTAAGTAATTCTGATCTGGACGAGGGTGAAAACAAAGGCAGCGACACAAATTATTTTGGTCGTCTTGATTTATACAATGCATTAGAATCGTCGTTTAATCAATTCCTTACCGATGCTGGACCGCTAGAATATCTAAGTGGTATCGATGTATCACTAAAAGAAAAACTCGCAAGTCACCCCAAGTTCTCACCTGATGGACTATGTGTCGCCATGCTCGATGTCATTACGTCGAACCTTCGTCGCTTAGTCCTATCTAAAGTCGACCCTTTAGAGATTGGAATTCAACCAGCTCTAGTTAACAGTAAGGACGATGTGTTGTCGGTCCCGCTTGACTTCTACCCCATCGTGCTATCACTTGAGCAGCTTATCGCGCTTGGCGCAAAGCGAAGCGATACTTTTTTTAATGTGTCATTGAAAGCCGCTGCAGCAATGGAAGCTGGAACGGAAGTGTTTTACCCATCAGCTGATCAGCGGACGAAAGTTCTGACATCACGAATGGGAATGGGTGCAACGTTAGAAGTACAAGTTCGCTGGCCTGTTCAGGAGCGTGACCAAGAAGACCCGCGCTACGAGAGGTTGATTTTGATGCTCCAAATCGAATGTATAAAGTTAAGCATGCGAAACTCAATTCGGGGCAATTGGTGCTTCTTCATGCACTTACTAGTGGAGATACCTTCTACTCGAAGTACAGAAGAGTTTTTGACCCAACATTTCGCGCCGTGTATTCAACGTGCTGGGTTCTTATCTTGGCAAGTTGCTGCGGGTGCACAAGAGCTGTCAATAAATCTTCAGCGACATCTCCATTGGAATCGCGTAGAAAAAATGTCTCAAGACTCAGGAGACGGATGGATTCGCGTGTACCCTGCCGACGTCGCAACATACGATGAAGTAGTCACCGATGTCGAAGAATTTCTTGCGAAGCATATTATGAACAAGGCAGAGATGGCACGACCATAGCTTCAAATCTAAGCTGCCTTTCGCCAAATATACCCAATAATTGACGGAAGATTCGGCATGTAGTAAGGTTGCTATCAAATCAAATTACATTCCTCGAGCGACAAGCGTGACAACCGCTTTGTCCGTCACTGAATAGGCAAAAAGCGATGTCGCAACTTTACCGACAACCTTGGGGGTAAAAGACACCATTACTTCAATAAATTTTCGAGGCTCGATAGTTGTCGTGGTGTACGCACATGAAAAGGGATCTTGTAAATCTTGCAAGAAAACTGTCATCCGTGAGTTTGAACCATTGCAGACATACACAGGTACTTCATGCGATTCGCCGACATTGCAGCATCCAAATTCAACAGCTCTGGCGTGAAAATACAATCCTCTTCGCTTCCCACGTTTTGTATAGTAAAATGAATCAGTTTGTGATGAGAGTCGATGCCGAGACCGAGCAATTTCATCAAACGGAGGTAGCGTAAGAAGCACTTGTCGGTCCACCACTACACTTACTTCTCGTGAAAACGACTTTCCGACTTTAACAGTTAGCGATCCAAACCAGTCTTCTACCTGCGAGGAAGGGTCAATGCTAATTGTATCACAAACGAACGGCTGAGAAATTGGAATGATCGAAACGTAAACTTCAGATGCCGACTCGATCACCCCTTTGGCAGGGCGCACCCATAGATTTTCAGGGGTGCGTATCTCATACGACAGCATCTGAGCCGTATTGTTCGACAAGCGTAGCTCTGCTTTTGAAGTAACTTTATTAGTGCCTTTGCTTTGAATACGATCAAATCGAATAAAAGTAGGAATCGCTTCCACATCCTGAGCAGATGAGTTCGTATGCAATTCTTGAACACGTTCACTGGTCTTAGTCAAGTTTCCATCGTGCATGTTGAGTGTCGTGTTTTCTAAATCTTCAAGGGTGTTGTGTCGCTTCACACTCGCTTCGATGACAACTTCATACGGATGAAATAATGACTCAATACCGATTCCTCTGAATTGAAAAATACCTGATACTGCTCCCGCGTAACGGGCATTAAAGGTGACGTGAAATGCATTCGAGGCTTTTGGCCCAAGCTCTAACACTGCCGGTGAGACGCTAAATTGTTGGCACCCTGTGCTAAGTGGAAGAAGTGAGATACAAATACGTCCAACCGAGTCGGTTCCATTTGTAAAGATAATTTGCTCCGTCATAATATCGCCAATCGAGCAAAGCAGTCGTCGGCATCGTCGTGGTACCTGTAAAAATAGCTTAAGTCATCAGATTTGGGTATATATTGAAGCAGATTCAGTGAAATTTTATCACCATAGCCGTCTCTATATCCGCATGACGTTTTCTACAGCACTGCAAATACAAGCCAGATATGTAAGAAATAGGGGGTCTGATGGATTTGAAGTAAAATTACCGCGCTCAGTTGGCTATCATCCGCATTTGGCTGTTCCCAACCTGCTGTGATTCTCGAGTCATGATTACTTATTTCACCGCGCTGACTCTTTACACTCTTGGACCTCTGCGAACTTTGAAGTTTCTCATTGTAACATAATCGTGAGCTACTGGAATCAACGCCACTTCGCCTTAAATTATGTTGGTATCCTTTTGATGGTTCATCATTGACTCGCTCATTGCTTTCATGTCGTCTGCAATCGTTTATATTCACTGAGGCCCTATCGATAACATCTCTACCTTCTTCGTCACTCGTACACTTACAAGTGTCAACTTTTGAGCAGGACAAATTGTCACGAAGTAAATTCTGTAAAGCGGCTTCTTCGTCCAGCAATTGATCACAATGGTCTAGAGTTTCGTTAGATCTTATTTTTTCAACCGGCTGCAAATTGGCGTTGCATGAAAGGTCACCTCGTAAACAGTTTGTCTCGAGCTCGAAATTTTGTAGCCTTCGTAATGTAAGATCAGTCTTGGACAATTTTGACATCTCCCGAATTGTAACGAGCTCCGGTGATTCTTGCGATTTACGTTTTTGAGTGCTGTTCGTCATACGGCCATTGGCTTCAGTAAAGTTAAATGGCCATTCCAAATCTCGGCTTTGGCGACTTCCATCGTCATTTGTTTGTATTACTGAGACGTCTTCTCCCCAACTATCAGTTGTTCTTGACAACGGCAGCATCGATTCCAGAGGTGAATCATATTCTTGAACAAATTTACACGGTGAATCAATGCAATGCTCGTTCTTTCTGGAAATCAACGATGCCATCTGATTCGAGTGGTCAATTACTACATCGATTTCGCGCAATGACTCTTTGATAACCCCCGGTCCCTTTTGCAAAGTTGCCACGTACTCAATTGATGGACCTTCTGAAATATCCAAATCAGAAAGAGACGAGAGTCTTCTAGTTATTATCTCTGCTTCACCAGCAAAATCTTTGAGGTGACGGTTCGACTCATGGTCGACATACCCTTCTAGTGCGCCTCGAAGACGACTCTTCTCCTGCGAACGGGCGTATCATTGGTCAGCATTATCCTACAGTGCTACTTTATGAAGCCACAGTGTAGCATGATTTCAGACCTGTAGATGTTTCAGCGTGTTAGGTGTGAATATAAGTCTGGTGTTATCAAAGTGTACGTCGTAGCCTGACGAGTAAGCTGTGCCTGATCCTGAAAGCTCAGAGTTTCGGTGAGGACGGTCGTAAAGTACAAGTCCCTTTGTTGGATCAGCCGGCGACAACTGCTGCTTGGATGTGTACAAATTCGACTCTTTACTTTTATCTGGTGCGTCATCGATACCAAACTACACGACATTTAAGTCAGACTAATCAAGAAACACTTCTTTATTCCTTCATCCACATCATACCATAGGATCGTCAATGTTTTGAGGCGACGAGAGTTCTACTTGTTCGAGATTACGCGATCTACTCTCGAAAAAGTCGCTCGGGCGGCCGTTGGCGTTAGTCTGGCCCCATCGGGACTCCGCCAGTGCCTCAACGTCCTCAGAAAAGCTAGCACTTCCTCCCAAATCATTTTTTTCTAAGAACTTTGCTGCCGTCGATAAGTAAGAACAAGAGAAAATTAAAAACATACCATGTGCTTGAAGCCTGTCTACGTCTACAAACGCACCAGCGTCGACAAACACGTCCTCCACCGGCTTCTGTGTTTCTTGTGCCATATGAAGTGGCGAAAAAGCATCCAAGTTTGGAAGATCGAAGCTGTCATCAACATACTGATGGCTCTCAGTCTCCACTGGGACATCACTACGACCTTGGTACGCGTGTTCGCGCTCAATGATCGAGATCGGGCTAATTTCATCACCTACACAGCTACGGCGATGTTTCGCTTCCTCTTGACGATGAGAGAATCTCCGCACATTTCGCTTTGTATACGACAGTACTGGCGAGTGTGGCAACGTCTCCATGGTCACCTTCTACGAGTTGTCGCCTGTTTGACTATAAGGATATAAAACATAAGGCGTTTTTTTGTATTTTTCATTTCTTATTTTTTGAATACAGTAATTTTTTTGTGGATGGTCACAATTGTGTTTACGATCAAAGGTCATGGCACATGCTGCACGGAGTAAATCTTCAATTGTTGAGACCAAGATGCTCGAAATCGTCACTCCAGCAGCGGTGACGCAGAAGCCGGCCGCTACCAGTTTTCACGTGTCCACCACCAATTTTCCTTATTGTCATTTTTTAGGAGGCGCAATAGGTGGCATGGCAGCCGCGCTCCTCACATCGCCTCTTGAGGTTGTCAAGACACGACTTCAGATACGCGCTGGAAGGTAGAATCTGCTCAAATTGTTTTTTAAAGAGAGGTTCAGTAGTTGAGACAGTAATGTGATGTGTACTGTATAGCGGATCCTTAAGTACCATGACGACGTTTGGCGTTATGCGCACCATTGGACAAACCGGTAAGTCTGTTGGTGTAATTTAAAAATGATCCTGTTCGCTAGGTAATATATTGGTTCTCGGTGACTTAGAGTCGGTATATGGTCTATGGAGAGGCATCACGCCTACACTTATCGGCATCATCCCGGCGCGTGCCATCTATTTCGGCTCATACTCAACGTTAAAGGAAAAACTTTCCAGTGTCGGCTTAAACGGACGTCTGTACAATTTTGTGTCAGCTGCGGGGGCTGGGTCTCTTTCAGCAACTTTGTGCTGTCCCATTTGGGTTGTCAAAACGCGCCTACAGCTCATGCCAGTGCATACGATAGGTGCTGCGATGACACGCCGAAATGTCTTATCAGTAGGATTTGCGGAATTTGAGGCAGGAATTGCAACGACGGCTAAACCACAGTTTACAAGTGTCCGTCAGGTCGCATTTGACATGTATCGAAAAGAGGGTCCACGAGCGTTCTTTCGTGGATTGTCGGCCTCATATTGGGGAATATCAGAGAGTGCAATCCAGTTCGCTTTATATGAAGAGTGCAAAAATCGCATTGAAGAACCTTCGAGCTTCAAATACTTTTTGACAGCTGGGGTTTGCAAGCTAATTGCATCTGTGTGCACATATCCTCACGAGGTGCGGATCGTATAGTTTATCTTGCTGTTTGCGTGTAATGTATTGACGTCTTTGGTTGGGTAGGTGGTACGGACACGAATGCGGGATCAGCGCGTGCCACTTGATTCGGAAAAGCTCAAGTAAGTTCTCCTTAGCTCTCATTGTTAGTTCAGCCTGCTTTAACGATTTAGCCATGTCTTCAATCGCAGATATAAATCAATGTTTCAGTCAATTATCAAGATTTATAATGAGGAAGGGCGTCGCGGACTCTACTCAGGCATGTCGGCGCATTTGATGCGTGTGGTCCCAAACGCTGCAATATTGTTCATGGTTGTGGAGGCAGTCACCACTAAATAGGCAGTCACCAGTAGCTAGGACCTAGTTTATGTACGAAGTGTTAACACTCAAATTATACAATTTCTTCAGCATGCATCATTTTATCCAGTTATCGTCCGTCATGTGATTCCAATGGTTCGGAGGCATCCATCACATACCTTCCATTTCAATTTAGTGCATTGTTGAGTCATGGCGTCGGTGGAGGCCCAGATTAAAAAGCAAGTGGAATTTTATTTCTCCGACAGCAACTTTCGTCGTGACCGCTTCCTGCGCGAGGAGACCAAAAAATATGAAGGTGGCTTTGTGCCCTTCAGTGTACTATTTACTTTTAAGAAGCTGGCAGCACTTACTGTAGACAGTGCCGTGCTGCAGACCGCTATCGCTGACTCGGACGTTGTAGAACTTAACGAGACAAAAGATGCATTGCGTCGCAAAAATCCGTTGCCGGATCAGGATGATGCAACTGAGCGCATCATCGTGCTAGCTGGATTAGGTAAGGTCATGCCCACTGTTGACGATATCAAGGAAGGCTTGAAGCCGCTTAATGTGGAGTTGCTATACATTGACCGTAAAAGTTACCGCCGCAATTTCTCTGGTGTTGTACACGTAGAGCTGAAAGAAAAAGATGCTGTCCAGCGTGCTGTAGATACTGCAGCCTCACTCAGCATCAATGGCTACGTGCCTAACATTATATCCATGGTGGATTACCAAAAGCTGTCTCATGTCGACAAGGTTGAATTTGACAAAGCTACTAATGCAATGCTCGTAGCTAGGGACGTGCCTATCAAGCCCGTAGTCTTTTTTCTCGACGAGCTACTGCCTATCTGGAAGAAAGATGACAAACTTCGCGCCCGTGTGCGCTACTTTGAAAACACACAAGAGCTTTACCTGTTATTTTCACAAGCTGCATTCGCTGAAAGCGTGCAGAAGCATCTTTTAGAGGATACGCCGATAATTGTGGACGAGAAGAAGCTCACGTTTGAACTGATCACCGATAAGGAAGCCATTAAACTTCGTCCTCGTCGAAATTACAGTGGCAGGGAGGACAGGAACGGTAGTCAAAAGCGTAAGCGTGACGACGAAAAGGTCGTACACATTTCAAACATTGGCCCGCGCACCCGCCGAGACGACATCAAGCGGCTTCTTGCTACTGTAGTTGACCCGTCTTCGCGATCACCATTTATTGAATTTGATGGCTTAGATACGGCATCATTTAAGACCAGCGCGGCTGAAGCGACATCGATGTTTGAAAAGCTGTCAGTGCTTTCGAATCCAGAACTTGGAGGCAAGAAGGTATCATTTCATCTTCTTGATGTGGATGAAGAGCTTAAGGTCGATGTACAGTACGACGAAGGACTTATTGTGCGCTTTGCCGAGGTTGACGGTGAGATCTCTCGTGATGACATAAAGAATACTATAAACGAAAAACTTGGCGAAAAGGCTGCCAATAGTGCCGGTGTTGCTTTTATTCAGTATCAAATAAACGAAAAAGACGGCTATCTCCGTGTCACCAGCCCTGAGCTTGCGAAAGACGTTGTCGCCTTGTTTGCTGATGGCGGGCTGGATGTGAACGGTGTAAAGATCCCGAAGGCCGCTTTGGTGAATGGGGACGAGGAAAAGCAATTCTGGGAAAACGCCCGAACAGCCCGCTACAAGCGCTTCAAACAGTCCCGTTCATATCGTGACCAGCAGCGTGGTGGCCGCGGAGGCCGGGGTGGTCGTGGCGGGCGTGGCGGTCGTGGTGGTCGAGGTCGTCGTCACTAGATATAGTCAGCGAATATGCACTTCTTTCGTCTATTGTCAGCCATGGGGTTCCCGGCTTGCGAGGCATCTGCCGTGGGTACATCTTGAGTGACGGTTGGACGTTTAGATTTGTGAGATGATAGGATAACGATACTAAGTGCTTTAGCATTCGACGGCTCATTTGTCATGTGCAATAACTGACGAGCTGTCGTTTACTTTGGAGCCATTGTCGACTCCAGAGCTCAACTGGTGGATCAATGCTTGGAGGTTTGCTTGCTTACCAACCTCTTCTGTCTGCTCATTGAGAAATGTCAAATAGAATCAAGACACAAACTATTATCATATTCCTGCTCACCAAATGACAAATATCCGCTTCGCACTTCAGTATGTACTCGTCCTTCGAATTGACTAACAACCGCTGCTCAGCCACTTGAATTTCAAGCGTAACCATCATACTTTCGAGTTTTCGATGAGCTTTCTTGAGTTCATCAAGCTCCCGACTAACTGTGCATCGCTTCTCGTGCTCGTCTCCCAGCGCATTTTTGTATTCTGCTACAGCGTCATCAAGTTGTTCCACCTGCATGATATCAATTAATGTGCTCATCACACTACATAAGACAAAACGTACCTTTTGCGCCAACTGATCAGCAAGCTCTTTCTTGCCTTGCAGTCTTGACTGAAGTGCAACGCTCATCGACTCCAGACCAGCCATCTCATCTCTTATCGTGTCAACTTCGCTTTCGATGCTCATCTTATCATCGGCAAGAGCTTTATAAGCCTTAGATAATAAGACCAGTTCCTTGTAAGTGCTTTCGTTTGTGATTTCCTGTTCCTTTAGCTCACTTTCCAGTCGCTGATTGATCATTGAGTTTAGCTTTTGGTGAAGAAGCCATCTGGAAAACAAATACGTACTCTATTGTCATCGCGAGCTGACGCAAGCTCTTCTCGCTGCGTTGTGTAGTCTTCTGAAATGGCGGCGATTTTCTCACGAAGCTCCAGCAATCTTTTTTCTCGAAGCTGCATCTCTTCCATCACGGTCGAATGGGTCTGAGCAATTTCTTCGATTCGAATTTCTAAAGCTTGAATTTTCCGCTTGTGATCAGTATTTTTTTCTTCTAGAATGCCTCGCTTAGCCCGACTTTCTTGAAGTAGTGCTTCACGCTGCTGAAGAGTATCAGTTTGCTTGTTCATATGCTGACCCATGCTCTCGCATTGAAGTGTAATCTCGCGCAGCTTATCTTCATATGCATCACGTATTTTCTGCATCGCGTCGTCTTTTTGACGAATCTGATCGATGAACTTTTCTCCAAGTTCTGCCAGGGCCTGATCTTGCTGTGCTTTCAACTGATCTTGGAAATGTAGCATTTGTTGCATTTCAGTTTGAAGTTTCTCTATTTTCTTTGCACTAACATCAGCACTCGCTTGTAATGTAGCAATAGTCGACTGAAAGTTCTCGTAAGAGTCTCCTACTCGCTGGTTTAAGTTAAAAATTTCCTCAGACAATTCAAAAGCATTAACATGCTTTTTTTCGGACATAGTAAGCAACTGGGTCAACAGCAGAAGAGATTCCACGACAAAAGTTTTGTCAGTACGATTAGATAATGCAGCAGCGAGCACCTTCGAAACTTCAGATGACCGCAGAAATAGAATCAAGGTGCGCTTTATCTTCTCATCCAATTTTTCGTCAGACACTAAACTCGATAGAAGAGTCTTGACAGAGCAACACCACGAAAAATCAAGTCAATATATGAGAATGCCAGGCTTGATGTATTCTTACCATCAAATGTATAGACAATTGAGGCTGAAAGCATATCAGAATTTGAGGATCTACGGAGCCAGTGAGAGCAGACTCAGCTTGAATTAGTGTCGCACTCTGTTGAGTGAAGTGTGCAGCTGTTAAAGCCTGCCACAAAAAGTTTAGATGGCTTCGTACGTACCTGATTAAGGCTGATCTTATCAGCACACAGTGAGCGTATAACAGGCAATGAGCTCAGTTTGGCCAGAACATGACACAGAACCACACTTTGGAGATAGTCGTCAGAGTGGCTTAAAACCTCGAGGTTTCCAGAATTTTGCACTACTGCTGTAGCATCGGCGATGCACCGCGCCATTCCACCAACAATAGGGTTCAGCCGTTCTGTAGTGGCAAGAGACTCAAACAAAGTTCGAAAAGACAAGACGTCGTCGCCTATCACTTTTATAATTAGTTTAGCAGTCATCGTTGACACCAGCTTGGATGGGTGAAGGGTTGTTTGAAGAACACGGTAGAGAATGTCCAAATCAAATAAGCTCTTTGCCACAATCGTCTGAAAAACATGGTTGAGCCGGACGACCGAAGCGAGAAAATGGTCAGCGATCAAAATCTCTTCGGTATCACCGTTTATATTGATTGACATCAAGCAGTTATCGACAACTACCAATGTCTTTTGATTCTGCTTGAGCAATTCCAGAATATCTTCACGTATGCCAAGATCACAAAGTAAGTCGATACTAACTATCGGCAACATGGAGGGTCGATCCAGAATTGTATTGGACATCGACATACTCTCATTTGCGTCTGTACGCCAACTTCCATCCAACACAGAAAATATCAATTCGAATGCCTGTTTTACGTTCTTCTCGCTAAAAAGTTTGCTTCCCATCGAATCTAATAGCACGAGACGCGCAAGGATCGTCATGCTGAATACTAATAGCTCTGGATTTTCTGTGCTGTTGAGTAAAATTGTCAACGAACGATACAATTTCTTGATCGTTTTCAATTCTTTGAGATATATTTTAACACCAGCACTTATTTTGATCAACTCTGACAACACGAGAAGCTGCAGCTTGAGTCCTTTGTCAACTTCGCAGCCACTTCGCACCGCCAAACATGAAACACTCTGGACGAGCCATTGCAACAGCTTGCACAATGGTTGCGAAGGGTATCCAATTGCGGTGTTTCTTGCGAATAGGTAGTAAATCTCCAGCAACTGTAGCGAATCCTCTGATGACTGTTCATTCTGCGTTAGCTGCGAGTATTGCGTCAAGTTATCCTCCTGCGTGAAATAGTTCGATCCAACAACAGCCACGATATTCTCTGCCACTGTTTCTAGCAGCTGAAGACAGAGCGGCATGTGATTTGCAGCAAGCAATGCATTGCATACTGAGAATTTACGCGCCGATTGGTAGAGATCTGAGGCCGTAATGGTACTTGGAGCTGCAAGGTAATTATTTGCAGCAGCAATTAAAGATGACCTGCTTATCTGTGCGAAATTTTTTTGTATGGATGCTTGGCGGCTGGAGATGCCCCGGGCAGAGGGCGTGAAAGAGGCGTCCATGCTCACTACAAAACTGCTCTTTGAATTTGAATTTGTGCGTACTTAAGCGAAATTTTTGTTGTCAACGACAGGCAAATTGAAGATAGTTTCCTCGGCATCAAAGTGAAGTCCTCCTCAAAGTGAAGTCATGGCGGCATCAAAGTGAAGTCCTCCTCAAAGTGAAGTCATGGCGGCATATCCTCAACCTTTTTTCGCCGTGACACCGTCACTGAAATCTGTTAGATTTTGAAATCAAAAAGAGTCCCCTATAAATTGCGTTTCAAGATCTAATTAGTTTGTCATCACCACTAACCTAGCGCTGGGTGCTTATTTCATTGAAGTGTGCGTATATATAACATTATTGTTTCTCGTACTTATACGTACTCCCTCTGTCTCAAAGTAAAACCTGTGTTTGAAAAAATTCGCAAACATAACGAGATTTTTAACCGGAATCCTTTGAAGTCAATTTTGTTAGGCGCAGAACAATACTCCGTGAGTGCTCCCCAGTTTTTGTGCCCAACCAAAGTTTTTATGTTGAGATATCTACTGCCAAAAATCGAGATTTAGTCCGTCTTTTTTGGGCACCGCTGGTAACATCAAAATGGAGCAGTTGGAACCCGTCGCTCTCATGGCCATTGAGAAACATCATGACAGTTCATCAGAGATCGTTTCAGCCAGTCCAGTTGGCGAAAACCGAACAGAAATCCCTGATAACAACGATCCAGAACCACGCTGTACTAACAAGAAAAAAGCCAGATTTAACTGATGAGCAACGAAGGGCTGTTTACGAATTCTAAACAAAAAGATCCAGAGCGATCTTCAAAGCTTGTGAAAGGCGCTTTAAGCGTTGCAGCAATGAAATTCGGTGTAACAGCAGACACTGTTAGTGCAATCTGGAAGCGTGCACAGCAGTTCCTCGCTGATGGCCACATTTCAGCCGATCTTGGATCGTTCAAATGTGGACATGTTGGAAGAAAAAAGAAAGATTCTGATGTCGACAAGGTCAAGGTCAATTCACCTGTGGATCGTCAGAATATTCGGTCACTTCCTGCCAAATTGAATATGTCGCGCCACTGTTCATCGTCGCCTCAAAGAAGGTCTGATTGTACCGCATTCCAATGCATTCAAGCCACATCTGAATGAAAACAACATGATCGAAAGAGTAAAATTTTGCCTCTCCATGTTAGATCCTGTGCAGGCACCGCTCTTTCAAGATATGATGAACACGGTTCACATTGACAAGAAGTGGTTTTACATCACGAAGACGAACGCGAAATATTATCGCGCTCTCGGGAAGCAAGCCCCACATCGAACCTACCAAAGTAAGCGTTTCATAACCAAGGTGATGTTCTTGGCCGCAGTGGCTCGACCTAGATTTGATTCTTACCATCAACGTAAATTTGACGGTCGAACTGGAATGCTCCCGTTTGTCTATCAAGAAGCGGCGAAACGATGTAGTAAAAATTGTGAAGCGGGAGCGTTGGAAACGAAATGCATTCAGTCGATTAGCAAAGAGGAAGTGAAGAAGAAACTTATCAAATGTGTTCTCCCTGCAATAAGAGAAAAGTGGCCTAAAGCGTGGCGTGGAAAGACCAGCGATCGAATCGTCATCCAGCAAGACAGTGCAAGGCCACATCCATCCGGTGACGGTCCTGATTTAGTCAACGAGTTGAAGAAAGACGGCTTCAACATTTCGCTGCATTGTCAGCCTCCTAACAGCCCCGATATGAACGTCTTAGACCTTGGGCTGTTTAGGAGCATACAGTCACTTCAGCATCAGATTCCTAAAAAAAAATAGACGGGCTGGTATCAGCAACAGAACAGGCGTTCTGGTCAATGGATCCAGACACCTTTAACAACATTCTCTTAACCTGGCAAGGTTGCATGTTTAAAGTCATGAAATGCAATGGTAACAACAAATACAAAATTTCTTACATGGGCAAAGCTTCCATGCAGAAAAGAGGGCAACTGCCGGTCACACTCCAATGTCCTCAAGAGGTTTTAGCGCAAGCTAATGCCTTCATTTCCACTCAATAAACATCCAACCTTGACATATCCGGGTTTTATTCTGAGACAAAGATTAAGTGCATTCACGGGTTTTATTTTGAGACAAAGGGAGTATTAAATAGGCTGCAACAGAATCTAATTGTCAAAGATAGTAAAATTATTCAGACACAGTTTATCCTAAACTTAATTTAAAATATAACACTCCTGTTGTTTTCAGTAAATCAGTAATTGCGTCATCCGATCACCGAGGTCCGTACAGCCATGCCAATTCATGTCCGCTGAACACAGATTAGGCTTGGACGCTCTTAATAACCCGCACGAGTTGAGCACACAAACAAGACTACTACCTACTTCAAAAGACTCGCGGTTTCGCTCCTGGGTGGAGCGTACGAACCCAACCTCTGGTTGTTTCTTATGCAGATTCGTCGAGTTGGGGCTTTCTGTGTGCAAGGTCACAGCATCCCTTTGGACTTAGTAGCACTTGTCACTATTGATGGCTACCGGTTTCTTGCAGCTCATACCGATTTCCGTGTATTTTGGGAAAATGGAGCACGAGATGTTCGATTACCTGTCTCCAAGAGAGCTAAACACACCTAATTGGCTCATGTCTATCGTAAGCCCCCAATGTATAACTGATCTGGCGGTTCACTGGATCAAAACGGTAATCGCACGCCTGGAGGCGTTTTCAAAAGGATGATGTGCTGGTGAGGCACCTCGAGGAACGCTCCAACCAAGTGGTCGTGCTCGTCGCTAATTACGCGTTCAACCTTTTGAGACAAGTGACGAAAAAAATCCTCTCTGGAAGAGAAAACATGGTCAAATAATAATCATGCTCTAGACGAAGCCACAGATTGTTGCGCTTGCAATTTAGAAGCCGGGCGTACACAAGAATGGGTAGAAGATGCACTAAGAAGTTTTAAAGCGACAAAAATTGCAAGTGTTTGCACTGCCTAAACGGGCATACCAAGCACGTTCCAATTTCTTGTTCGCTTGTCAGGAGGGTTAGAAGCTAGCGTAATATATCCAGAAACTGAGAGCTCTTTTTGGTGCCTTCTTTCGGAGGCGGTAACCTATACGACCGGAATGGAGAGTCGTCGTACAGGTGCGGCGTCTGCTCTATCTTTCTGAAAAAAAAGTAGACGTCACATCGCATGTGAATACAGACTTGGCTCACAAGCGTTAATTGAAGTATCGCTGGCGAAAGCTCGTCGAGCGATAACAACAATATACTTTGGTAATGCTGGTAAAAAAGTAAATGATTCCTTAGCGGTCTAACCGCTCTGTGGTACTGTAAAAGCGTTTTAATCGTGGGAGTGCTAACGATATGCGCCCTGTGTTCCCTTCTCTGTTGTTTGGTGGTACGAAGGTTCAAGCTGTGGCGCAGGGGTTATCTGTCAAACAGTCGCGGCAAAACGTTAATTTCAAGCAGGCTCAAGAAGCCCACAGAGGAAGAGTCGGTACTTTGCATATCGCAGACATCGAAGTCAATGGGGCACATCTTAATAATTAGTGACTCTCACTAAGTCTAACAGCTCAGGATGTTTGCTGCCAACATCAACGTCCCGGGATTCAAAAAGCGGTGATATATTCTGATAGATTCAATAGCGTCGCGCAATTACATAGGACGTGTGATTGTCGAAATGGTAAACAGTACGCGAGGCATTGATAATGCCAAAAACGGGTACAATATGCATACGTTTTGCGATAGGTACGCCTGTTCCTGCTATGAATTGTAATCTGGAACATTTTTACTGCGCACAACGTTGTCCTATTCTGCACATGATGGGATGCGCAATGTCTTGATAAATTTGACGTGGCTTGAACGCTACAAGCAATGGACCGACTGGAAGCCAGAAACTTGAGGTGTCACGCAATTCTCTCCAAAGGAGCTTCAAAGTGTCCGTCATCTGACCACGCTGGAGATCAGAACCACTTTTGGTGCGGAAAAGAAGCGACAATTGCTTCAATGCGGGAAATATGGACTGTCATTTTTTAGCAATGATATTGTTTGGTGCCTGGAGCAGAGCTCGGAAAGTAGAAGCGGTAGCGCGTTCAAGGATATACAAAAAGACGCTTGTCTATTTTAATTTTCGAGTGATATCTGCGGAGACAAGAGTACAAGATTATATGACTTCTTCACTGTATCCAATTGCAAGGCGGTGCGATTGCGGAAAGGTACTGTAGAAATCGGACGAGAAGCTAAGCTCCTTTGGTTTGCATGATGCCCTTGTGATAGTTATTATAAATTGATCGTGAAAGACATGCGGTGAGATAGCTAACAGGATGCTCTGGAAGTTACTATTTGTACCGCATGGATTGTCTAATGCACCAGTGCCGTTCAATTGTCTGCGTATTCAATTGATTGAAGCGCAACGTGCCAATGCACGGACATATTCCAGCGATGTGTTCGTCCATAGGTGTACAGAGCTTGGAGAGTCGAATGTTGATAACCAAATTCATCCATTAGACTCTTTGGAGCAGTGATCAAGTGTTTGCGCCTTCAAAATGTGTAAGCCAAATAAAAAAAAATGAAGCCGTCAAAAAGTTCTGATTAAGATGCTTCGTTGCAAAGCCGGGGGATATTACAACGATCAAGGCCATCATAACCTGGATGATTCAAGGGGAATTCATGAGGTGGTTTGGCTTAGTCAACTTTTTGCGCAAGGAAAGTGCAAATGATGCTGACATCTCGCGAATTTTGTTAAATGGCGACGGTTCGGATTAGAATAGGCGGCTCTGGAGGCTGGGAAAGAAATCATCGTGTATGCCTTGGGTCTGGAATGGCCATTAAATGTCGTCAACCAATTTCAAAGGCTGTGTTTGCTTCAAGAAAATGCCGATGGGTATAAATGTGTGATTGCGTTTTAGTCTCACCGGTTTAACACTGCACAGCAAAAATATACATTACCCAACAAGAAGGTAATTGCAATCAATTTCGCTTTTATCGAGTACAAGATGCTCCTACATGAATTAAGTGGATCTGTGGTCTCTACAGATAATGGGTCTTTGTGCAGAGCAGCGTTGGTACCACATTTCTCACATAGAATATAAAGTTGTTATCGTCTAATACCGAGTAACATTCAAGGTAAAGTTTATGCCGGGTCGGTTTGATGTGGTCGCGGCGCGTCTCCCTAGCTACAAACTGTCGAATGATACGATATTATCGGTGCCGATTGATAAAGCTGTGTGGGTCAGACGACATATGAGGTGCTTCCTGGAAGCTCTGGCAAACAAACGGTTTGCGTGCTCGGATGCTGCGTTGCAAGATCGCTGCTTACACGCAACCCACGCCTCTGCAAGCTTTACTACGATTTATACAAATTACTTATTCCTTCGACATCCGTGTTCCATCGAAATCGCCGCAAACTGGTTTGTGTCTCGGGTAGAATAGGTAGTTAACTCGATATGATTCGGTGATCTTAACCCGGCTACACTTCGAAGCAAAATCAGTGCACTGACATGTTTGAGCGTCAGAAGCGAGTGCGCGATGGCATGGCGGAGAGTCGTGAATGCGCAAAAGCATTACGCAAATGTCAGATGCAGGGGGATGACGTGACTATGTAGTGGTAGGGGTCCGACCATAACTTTTCATTTGAGACCTGAGCGGTATATGTATCAGCAGGCTCATAAGCATCAGAGCTGTTGTAGTATAAACTCAAGGCGAAAGAAAATCTCAGCCATGATGTTCATATTATACTTAAAAACGTTCAAGCATTAAGCGACATTTCTGGCAGGTATCTGATAAATCGCAACTTGCTTTGGATTTTGCACTTTGCAACGGATCAAGCTGCTTATGAAACAGACTTTTACTCATTTGTAATAAAACTAATTCTTCACTAGCCTTTTAGCAGAGGATCTGACCGCTCCTTGCTTCGAAGAACAAGCACGATGTGCGCATCTCACGCGAAGGTGAACACTGGGTGCATTCAAGCCTGAGATGGGCTTGCAAGGGTGTCCCTACTAATTCATTCGATCCTGATTACAGCCCTGTAAGCCCTTTGCGTATCACATGGAGATGAGCTATTCCTAACAGATCAAGTAGAGCCTGCAAATGACGACCCTTCCAAACTGGTAATGGCTACACGACTCATGCTGTTAGTCATGGCACGCGCCCGATACTGACATGTTCAATTATCTGCACAACTTAGCGATGCTATCGCTTGGAGTGGTTTGAGGCACCCTACCGATTCTGAAGCGTCTAGCTTTCCATGAACGGAAGGTAGCTCAGCTTAGGTAATGGTTAAAACGTTGACTTTCACAACAGAGTGCTTCGCATCGTGCTATATCGTATTTAGCTGAACCGTGGTGCGGCTGTAACACATCCAAATAGGACTCACGATGTTTCGCACCATTCCGGAAACTGACAGGAAGCACGCTCGCTTATAAGGTGTGCTCGTAAACAGCCCGGTGTAGCGACGTCGCAGTTAGTCTTTTGGACTACAGACACTGCATGTGTAGGTATATATACAGGAGTAAGACTACCTAGATGCTTGTTAATAGAAACAAAAACTGAGTGTGTACAGAATCAGCAACAAGAAGGCAATCGCGCTCACAAAGAATCTCAAGCTACCAGAAGTTCCTGAAATGATAACAAACTTATTCCTCTAAGAAATATCGTGGCGATTACGCCAACCAACAAGTCTATCCATACGAAAGTGAGTCGTATCGATCAATGCCGGCAGATTACAAACCTCACATGACTAGATCATTGCGAACTTGAGATTGTTGAGGCGCGCCAACTCTACCGGAAGCCCAAGCGCGTGTCTGTTGGGAATAAAAGACGTATGTCGGATGCCCTTTCAGATATTGAACATTAAATCGGCCTCATCAAGCGGTTTAATACTGGCTAGCTGCTTTGTTATCTTCAGAGTGAAGGATAACTCATTATCAGGACTTTGGCAGAACGCTCCGCTACCGGGATGATAACATTCCGAATTGAGAAAGCCCACTATGAATATGTAACATATTTTCAAGTTATCAGAGAGACGGAAGTGTAAATCAATCATTTCATACTCCAACTTATAAAAGTCCATTGTAGCGATGACGCAATCGCCTTGATGATTGCAAACATTGCATCTGTAGTCGGTGATTGGTGCTTTATCGAATTAGATCCCTGTACAATTTTATCTGCCTGTGGCATCTCTATGTTGTATTCATGTATTGTGGGTTTCAGTCGTTATTTTGCACAATAGGTGTATGACGTCTTATCTCAAAATTTTCGATTTTGCAGAGTGCTGTCGAGTATAGTCCATTCACAAGACAGAGCTTATTAACGCTGTCAAAGCAGCAATGAGTGTATCAAATGGGGTGAATCTTCTGAAGATGTATACTTCGTCAAATGACGCCAACATTATTGCTGAAGCGTCGCGATAGCTCTGATGAGAGCTGTGGAGGACACCCCTCACCACGCGATTAACGCGTTCCGCTTGTATATCAATCGATAGATGATTCAAGTTGGAAATATTCGGTCTGATGCCAAGTACCTTGAATAATGCTCGTCAAAATTGCGTTGCATTGTGTGAATCTCAACCCGGTATTTTACCAAAAGCAAAACGTTTTGGCTAAAGATGCACAAAAAACAGATGGGTCGTATATATATAAACAGATGGGTCGTATCTATATCTGTTTTTTATGCATCTTTAGCCAAAACGTTTCGCTTTTGGTATATATATATATATACATATCAATAATTGTGTCGCTGACAGCAGCGAGGTCAGGTATTTTTCTCAAGCGGAATGAAAAATTCTCATCGGTATAAACGGGGTTGCCTTTGGTTAAAGCAAATAAAATGGATGGCATAACGTGCCATAGCGTGCGGCAAACATTGATACTATAGACAGATGTCACACGCGAGCACATAACTGCTTATCTATTTAAGCATGACTACCAGTAAATTAACAATTATTGAGCTGCGCGCCTTTTCTTTATCGAGATGTCGTCTTAGAGAAGTATCATGTGCTTCGGAGCAAATATTGTAAATAGGAATACCCATTCATAATGTGTCGAGCAGAATCGCGCCGTAGAATACAGCAAATCTTGATATAAGAAGTGGTGACCGAAAGCATGGCATCGTCGCTGCGTGATGCCAGAATTGTGTTATAGAACACTTTATAATTTTAGCGACGAAAAAGCCCTCGCCACCACATTAAGCCGATCAGGCTTTGTACTTCACCTCAGACATATTATCAGCAGAGATAACAAGTAATTTGCCGTTCTTCGTAAAGAGTGTGGCGACGATGTCGTTCTTTCTAATGAAACATGATCCGTGCAAATCACAATGGCTGGATAGCTGGTACTCGAATAGATCCTGATTTCGCATCCTAGGGACGGATATTCGCTGATCTCATGGACTCAAAGAGTTACAAATGATGAATTCCATGGTAATTCAGTATACGTCATTCGAGCTGGACAGGAAGACTTGTCTGCCATAATGTCTGAGACCTCGAGTCGAGCAGGCGTAACACAGGGTATTCTTCAGGGCAAGTAGTTCTTTGTCATAAACTGTGTAGTTCTTCACTGCAGCTTTCAGCTGGCGATACTGAATCGGTATCAATCGTTCAACCCCCTCGCGCAGTCCATGCGTTTTCTCTCAATGGAATAGATGATGGCAAAAGGCCGAATTGGCACCGACTATGTAACGGGGTTAT
>NW_020187100.1:237859-247507 GCF_900000015.1 Plasmopara halstedii | reverse complement strand
TGCCCATCTCGTGTGACACACACCCCTGTTACCAGGGTACGTGTAACCCCGTTACATAGGAGACAACAAAGCCGATGGTGACGGGTGTCTTCACAGACAAAAAACCGTCGGGTGTTTAGACGCTGCCCGGCAGCCCGGAGTTCTCCCTCCTCTTTTTCAGCATAGCTGAGATCTATCGGCTCAAGTCCGCTCGACGATCTTCTAGAGTGTGCATTTCAACCAAGTGATACCTAAGCAAGCTGTAGATGTTTCCACCACGAGACTGTTAAATAGGAGTGGACTATCAAATTAAGACCATACTTCTACAAAATAACATTTCTACACCATATCGTACCGGTACAGTACCAGTAAGACACTACCAGCATTTGGCATTTTTAATTTTCTCCTCTTGATACTCGTGTTCCCAAGCGCAGCGAACGATCAGCAAATTACCACACACATAAAGCGATGGGTCGGCGGAAGAAGTCAACTAAAAAAATTCAGACGCGCAAGAAGCAAATAGTTTCGACCGTGTTCAAGTGCCCCTTTTGCTCACATGAAGATGCCGTTGAATGCAAAATGTACGTCACCAGCCATTGATTTAGTCCAAATTGCCATACTTCGATGTAACGTTTCTGGTCATTGGATACCACACAGGGACCGTGAACGCAATATTGGTCATTTGTCCTGTCGTGTGTGCACCGAGAGTTTTCAGACGCCTATACACTGTGAGCGATATCCATAGCTACACTACTGAATGAAGGCTCTCTGAACATTGTGTGGTGACAGATTTGAGTGCGCCAATTGACGTGTATACGGACTGGATTGATGAGTGTGAGGCGCTAAATACATAGATATGAAGGTGCAGCAGCCTTCGCTTTGGACAAACCGGCAAATTCGATTGTGATTGGAACACGACCAGCAGATATGAGCGAAGCTGAAAGTGCTGCAGCAAATAGCTATCATTGTGAATAGTGTTCGGATACGAAGTTGTGGTACCTTACAAGCTTTAGTGATGCAAATTAATAATAGACAAGTCAGGCTGACACCACTCATTTTGCCATTCGTGGTCGTATTTCGCTTATGAGAGTAATAAAGGTGGCGCAATGCTGGACTTGAGCTAGTGTGTAGCTTTGTCTCTATCAGCTTTATCTCTCGACGATGTGCTTGCTGATAATGCCATTGCACTTCAGATAAAAGTCTTTTAAAATTGGAGTACGTCGGAATCTAGCAACCTATCAGCAATACCAAACTCTTGACTAGCTCTATCACATTTTACCATAGCTTTGTCATGTGTTTCGTCCCTTCAAGCTTTTTTTAATCTAATTAACGCTTCCAAATTTTGCCTTGCGTACTCTTTGGGACTCCTATATGTTTTGAAACAAGCGCTTTAAATTGTTGTAGTGCTCTTGCTAAAGCCATGCGTCTTGCTTCAGCAATTGAAGTCCGAAAGAAGTGAAATTGAGTGGTGAGCTCTAGTGATGTTACTTTTATCCTTGCTATCACCATCCCACACTAATGTTCGTGCCAAACAGGCAAACATTTAAAGACAAATATACTGATAGAAGGCCAATCTTAATCGATAGCATCTTCCACCAAAATTTATCGCTAGCTGCCATATATATTGAAATATTGTAATAAATGAGCTCCTTCTCCTTCAAATTGTACCAGCAATAAGTCTGCGTCATTCAAAAGAAAGCAAATTCCTCAAAATATGTTCTAGCCATTTAACTAGGATCCGCTGGCGCATCGCAATTGAGTAAGCATCAACTGATTCATAGCCGCAATGAACGCTCTACCGCTTCAGGCATTTCTAATCTTTATCATTGCTTGATACTCTTTTGCGAATTTAGTGCGCCAACATTTATTTTTGACTCAGAAAATGGAAACGCTGGTAATCTTATCAAGCGATTGTAAAGTCTTTTAGCCACGAAAGATCTCACAATATATTATTTTTGATTTGTCAGGTGCTGACGACGTCTTAGTGTTGCCACGGCGCAAAACTCATAGTCTTCACTTTGTGCGCGTCTATATTTAAAAGTGGAAGTCCGCAGTACGACACAACATCAATTGATCTGTTGAAAAGCAGTTTCGAGTTGGCTCCGTTACTTTTAGTCAAAGTTGGGTCATCATCAAATTGCAGCTTCCACTGCAAATCCGTCATATAACCAAACAACCAAGCTGGAATCAGCGACGACGCCAGCACTTTGGCAACACATATTGACATCGTCATCATGAAAGCTGATAATTCTTACCTATCGTGTCGTACAGCCTTCCTGAATTATATCTTGAACACCTTAGCCTACCGTTGAAATTCGGAAAACCATTAAATTTTACTCATTGCTAGCTTCGGTCTCAATCTTCAAGCTTACAAATGGACCAATTTTTCATACAAAGAAAAATTGAATAAAAATTAAATGTTGCGTTGTCACCTTGGTGAACCGCTGAAATGATAATGGACATGAGTGACCAGGTTTTGCTCCGTAGTGGTCTGAGTGGGTTCGCCATTACTGATATAGTAGCTAAGTTATGTGTAGCAAGCATCTTGCTCAAAAAGATCGAAGCGTGTTACAGTTGTACGTGTAAAATGTACGTCTCATACGGTCATTTTTGATACCCATACCTGAGCGATATACTTATTCTGCGATGCGTCCAAAATGAGATCTGACGTATACACCAAGACTTATTTTACACAATCATCAGAGATTGCAAATATATTGAGGCATAAGGTAGCTAGTGATAAAACTACCTTGCTGGAATAGGAGAAAAATCTTAATTTTTTGTCCCTGTATGCATAAGTTAGACGCTAAAATGCTGGCGACAAGAACAAGTTGCAAAGAAGTCTTGCCTCTGTCACAAATTTGCGACATTTGTATATATATTTTTTATTTAGTCATTCTGACTGCATCCTTCGAAAGCACAGAATTTTTTGGCTGTCTGGGGCCGCAAATTCATAAGGTGCGTGTTATAAACGGTCATACATCCTTTCGTTTAATCGAGCAATAATGGTAACGTACATTCTGACTGTGCACCATAAACGCTTTACTGTAGGAGCTGAAAACTATCCTGTTTGATCTCAAGACGGTCTGGATCATTTAGAAACCGCCCCAGGCTTCCTATCAAAGCACAAATGCAAACTTTTCTTTTCTTGTGTTCTGATAATTTGCGACTCGGACAGCATTGATAAATCTCAAGTATCCGGATCCGCCCAGCAGAATATCAATGCAGAAAGTTCACCAATATTTTTTTGATCACGTTCTGCTTAAGTATATTGCACGGAACAGGTTGCATATTTGTCAAGCGACCAAATCATATCGTATCTTACTATAGGAGCGTCTCGACATGTTATAAGTGCTTCTGGCGCGACCTGTAAGCCTTTTCAACCACTGCAATCCCTAAACAAGCAGCTAATCCTGTTCAACAGCGTCTTCGGTCGTGGATGAAACACACACCACTTCAAAAACAGTTCGAAGCTCATTTTATCTCCATCTTCAAGGTCTACGAAGTCGAATGCTTCGTACGCTACTGCCATTGCGTCCAATTCGGACATCGTATCACGATTCTCTATTATTCCAAGCCGATGAAGACCGTTGCAGCATGTGCTAATCACAAGCGCAAGTTCTGCCTCCACAATGTCGTCCTCCGTGTCCAGATCGACAAGCTGAAAGACAAAGCGCGCCTTTTCTGTAAGCGCACCTTGAGCCAAGAGTGTCATCGTAATTAAAATTGTCATTAGGTCGACGCAAGGGGCATCTGTATGTTTCTTCCTGGTAGAGACACAGCGGAATCTATCAAAAAGAAAATTTACTTGATCACCTAACTCCGAGGACTCAAGGATGCACTGCAATTCGCGCCGCGTAAGTGCCATGCCCTCTTCGACACCTTTTACATTCACCCACGTATGGTACACGTGTCGCATTCGCTCAAGCCGTGAAAGCGTTAGTAGCCCATTTAGTGCGCGTGCGTGGTTTACCGCATCCATGCGTCGTATAAAGAGTGATGGTCAAAGTTGAAACACAGTGTTGACGCATTTTTATCAAAAAAATGTTAACGCCAGTACAGTAGTTATCGTTCTTTTTTAACAGCGTATGAATGTACAGCAACCAAAACATCTGTCCGAAGCCTCAAAATAAGGCGGTGATTTTTCAAAACAGCCATGTCTTTGAAGTACTCTGGGTAACTGTATCTAGTTTGTTAGACAGTGATGTCTGCCTCTTATCTGGTTGTTGATCTATTCGGCAAAATCAAAAAGCTCTTCACAACCCAAAACCTTCCATCTTAATAACATACCGCCTCTTGATGCATTCCTCGTCCTCTCCCCACGGCAGGGGCTCGTTGCGCCGCTTCTTTTCGCGTCGACATCGTCGAGCCCTGACTCAGGTACCCCATGGTGTATCTAGTCATGTAGATCCGGCGTATGGAGCCTCCGCACAGCAATCGCTGACTGCACGAACACGGCTTCTGGACTCTTGGAGTCTTCCTGAGCTCTTTGCGTTGCGAGAACTTGTGCAACTTGCTGTGAACAATAATAATGCTGAAACGGTCGGAGGACATCATTCTTTAATTTCGCAACGTACTAATTACAGCGATGAAGTGACGCGATCCGATGCATGCAGCTCCGCTAGCTCCAGCGCGACTACTACGTCTGTGACGCCACCCTCCATCACTAGTTTTGAGGATCTTAAGCGCCAGCAGCAACTTCAGACACAAGTTAACTCAATTTTGATACGCAACAAGCAGTTTCACTACAGTCGGTCAGTTGATACTAGACTGCGGCTTGATTCGAGACGACAGTTTGTGCGGCTCTTTCCATTGCTACGGCGCACATCCAGAGGAGCGCAACGTGCATTGTTCCGTGCTTTTGATGCTAATGATACGGGAAAAGTTGAGTTTGAAGAGCTTTGCGAAATGCTAGCCAAGATCAGACAGGCTCGGAATTTGTCGGTGCAAAAGATGGCAGAGCTGGCTTTCAGTTGGTACCAAGCAGATAAGACTGAGGCTTTTCTGACTCACTTAGATGTCAAATTGCTGGCGGTAACAGCTTTAGAGCTGGAGGGTGGCAGCAAAGTTCAGGAAGAGCCGGGGCTTGATTTAGTGGCATCGTTAATGAAACTTGTACTGGGGAACGATCAGATAAGAGTGACTATAGAAAAGTTTTGCCAGGATATGGACTGTAAACTGGGTGCTCACGTATTGCATGTGCTGTTTAAACCGTTTGGTGTAGTAAATGCACTGCTAGACGAGGAGACGATTGTAGAAGAAGTGGAAAATACAAGATGGAAAGCTGGAGATACGGCGTACGTCGTGTCAAGTAGCTGGTGGTGTAAGTGGCGGAAGTATGTGCACCCTGATCACTGTGAACATGTCTCGACGATGAGTCAGCCATTTCGAAGCAACAGTGACCTACGTGGACAGGAAACAGGGGAACAACAGGTTCACGAGCAAATCAAGACAGCACGAAAGCAGTCATTGCATATTTCCGAACGCCGAACTCGTCCTGGACCCATCGATAATCACGACATATGTGCAAGCGAACGACTAGGAACACTTCGGCCTTGGCTTGAAGAAAGTAAAGATTTTGTTCTTGTGTCTTCTATTGTGTGGAAGCGACTTGTGCAAATTTACGGCGGTGGCCCCGAGTTCCCACGACATATCATAGAGGTCTTTTCATCTGATGAAGAAAAAATGCTCTCATGGAAAGAAGACGAAAGTGACAGGAATGCTGGTAAAGTAGCAGTCGTTTCGACAAGAGGAGGTCAACTTCGACAATATATTCGTGTAGAACTGTATCCTGTTGCATTGCAAACTCGTTTGGCTCGGCATGACTCACGGCACGTTTACCTTGTGTACTCACGCCGATTTTTGTTGCCCCGTTCCTCAACTTTAAAAGAGATTGTGCATCGTATGGGCATCTTTCCTGGTATAAACGCAAAAGAGGTCACGCTTTGGTTACGTCGTCGTCGACTTCAATCGTGGACGCGTCTTGAATGCGATCTCGACGCCTCATCTGCTAGTCTCGAAGGGCTGCAAATAACTAGTGCGCACGAATTTCTTGTGGATTTTCGAGCTATAGATATTGTTGAGGATCCACAGAGCGTTGCACAACAGCGTCGACGAATCAGCCTTGCCAGTATCTTTCCGAGAAGGCCGTTTACTGTGGCAATGTTGCAACCTGTAGGCAACGATTTTGTCTGCTGTCCACGATCCAGTCTCATTACGTTTGCGAGAACAGGAGATTGGAAGTCTTTGCGCGAGAGTACAGCTGCTGAACAGGAGGCAGCTACCAGTCTATCGGCGATTTCTGCACATGCTGGCTCTAAGAGAGTCCTAATTAATCTTGCCAAACACATGGACGCATCTCGATATCTTCGGCAACGACTAGTTCAGCATAACGGTCTGCGAGCAACTGGGCTTGTTAACTTGGGCAACACCTGCTTCATGAATAGTGCGCTTCAGTGCTTTGTCCACTCTCCAGTGCTTCGGGAGTACTTTTTGTCCCGTCGATTCGAAGCCGAAATTAACAAGAAGAATATTCTTGGTAGTCGCGGTGCTGTGACTGCAGCATACGCTCAACTTCAGGATTCTCTTTGGCGGGAGCAAAATCAAGGCTACTTAGTCCCCAGTCGATTTCGAGACGAGTTTACGCGTGCCCGTCACCACTTTGAAGAAACACGTCAATATGACGCTCACGAATTTATGGTCGCTCTGCTTGATTGTCTGCATGAGGACCTTAATCAAGGCTGTCGAGCAGTGACAGCTAGTGTTGAGGATAATATACAAGAGAAAAGCTCGAGATGCTTAGGCTTTGGTCATTTTACTGGTGGAGACGAAGTGAAAAACAACGAAAATCAGCAACATTTCGCCGAAGCGAAGCGGTCTATACTCGACGAAAATCAAGGTGATGCAGCGTGGCGGGAGTACACAAGGGTAAACTCTTCTGTGGTAGTGGATCTTTTTCATGGACAGATGAGAAGTGAGACTGTGTGCGGTAGCTGTGGTGAGCGCAAGTGTACATTTGATCCAAATCTCTTTTTTAGCTTGCCTATTCCAGAATCAACTTTTGTGCGAGTTGAAGTGAGTGTGTTGTTGCAAGCACGAACACTACCAGGTGGTGATAGTGATAAACATGATAGAGACAAGTCTTTACAACCCGTTCAGCGAGGATTTTGGCTTCGTCGAGGTAGTAAGGTGGAAGTCTTGTGTGATCGCATTGCAGCTGCGCATGGTCATGATAGATTCTTGCTTGTGGAGTTACGTCGAAATCGAATCAAACGAATAATTGAAGGAGATGAAGTCGTTGACCAGCTAGCAATGCTTGTACCTGGTTCGCTTGCTGCATACGAGCGTGCTTGGACGCTTGCAGAAATTCCTATTATTCCAGATGCAGTCATCAAATATTTTAGCAACATTTTTGGTGTACTTGATGATTCAAATTTAAATGCTGGTAGGACTCCAAGCTTCTCCGATCTTCGAGTGGGATCACGTGTTGGTGCAAGGGACAACCACAATGCTTGGCATTTGGGATCGGTCATTGAAGTCAGTGGAAGCAACAAAGATGGCGCAGCTCACAAGGAAGGCTTGCGTGTATGCGTTCACTTCGATGCTCTCAGTAGAAAATGGAACAAGTGGTTTACGGCGCACGATTGGAAAACTAAACGACTACAGCTGCTGTCAAATTTGTCGACAAAATCGCCTGAGGTTTTTGAGGTACAAGTTGTCCATCGCCTTGCTTTTGTATCATCATCAGCTTTGTCGTCAGAAGCTGGGCAAACCAGTAGTGGGGATCAATCATTTAATAATTATCCAACGAGCTCGCAGAAACTTAACTCGCAACATGCACTTGAACGATGGTCGTTAGATGTGTTTGGGATGCCACTGTTTGTCACGATTGCATCTAATAAAACTGCCAACGATATGCACCACGCACTTTTGCTGCAGACCGCTCGCTTCTGGCGAAAGTATAATAGTAATCATGATTTTGCTGGCAGCAAGCATGACAAAGCCAGCGAGCTTACGAAATTACCGTATGAAGTCCGCGTCGTGAATTTGGATGATCTTACAAGCGAGCGTGGCGAGCCCTTACCCATGGATTCAAGCGAGCTGCTCCAACACTTTTCTCCTCGGAGTGTTTTGGCGCTGGATTGGGCCGATTGCCGCGATTACTTGAAAAGCGAGATTCGAGGCCCCGAAGACGTACCATCTGAAGTAGCAGAGGCTGCTGAAACAGACTTCGACTTGCGTTCTGATCTAGAGGCCGCTGTGCGATCAGAAGAATTAAAAGAAGAGTCAAAAGACACAACTTTACAGGACGATGACGATAGTCCACCCGTCTACGCTGTCCCCTTGACCAAGTGTATGGACGCTTTAATGCGTGAAGAGGCTATTTCGCTAGAGGATCATTGGATTTGCGAGCGCTGCGGAGTTCCTCGCGAAGGTACTCGATCATGTGCAATATGGCGGCTTCCAGACTTGGTCATAGTGCAGCTTAAGCGCTTTCAGTATCTTGAAAATCAGTACGATCAAAAGGTTCGCGCACTTGTCGATTTTCCACTTCAGGGTCTGGACTTTTCAAAGTGGATGGGGCATCAAAATGAAGGGTCATCAGTGTACGACCTCTATGCGGTGGCTAATCATGTTGGTGGACTCACGCGAGGGCATTACACTGCGTATTGCCGATACGATAGGGATTTCCCTGAGAGCTCAGCGCTTTTTCAAGTGAACGAAGACAGCAGTGATGTTCAGTGTTCTGAGCTCTGGTTTCGCTTTGACGATGAAAAAGTGTCTGAGATCGCCTCGGGTGATGTTGTCACGGATGCTGCCTACGTTTTATTTTATAAGCGGCGGAGATTATCCCCCCACAATGTTGTTCGATATGCGCTGTAAATAGTAAAAGAACAAGCGATAATATCTTAGAATTTTTATCTTTCCTTTGAAGCCTTGTACACAGAGCTTGGAACAAACACACCTCGTTCTGATATTTTAAGAGCATGCCTCAGGCCTGGAAACACGTTGACTACTGATAGATCGAGTGAGGACAAAGCGTCTATGACCAACAGGCTTCATTTGGTGAGGAACATAGCAAGGGTGACTGACTCACCGTGATAATTCTCGACATCCCAAGGTTTCACGACTTTGCAGTTTTTTTTCGATTCAAGCATTTGAAGACTGAAACATCATTGACATTAACGAGTTGAGCGCGTTAGATTGCACGCTATTCCAATTCTCCGTGGCGGAAAGAAGGTAAGTCTTGTTTCCTTGGATCATAGGTTCTTTTCGTCATCTTATGAATGGCAAATGACAAGTCTGGACGCGTGCAACGCGAAATCCACAACAAACTCCCCGATAGTGACCTGAAGTTCTTTGAATCGTGCAATTTAGGGCTAGATTTGTCATATTAATGTCCAGAATCAATCGAAATTCTTGTCATTTTTGCGTCATTCCGTATTGGTTTAAAAGGTCACCAACAAGGTTCTCATGATCAAAAAAAATAATCTTCTTCGACTTTGAGGATTCTCATTCAAGAACTCGTTAACTTCTCCCAAGTCCTTGATTTGTAAGCTTTTCAGTGAATCAAACAGCTCGTTCACTAAGTCGTCATTGATCCCAGTGACCAATAAATCATCCACATATATTCCAACGAGTAATATTCCACGATCATCCTTCCTATAG
>NW_020187100.1:225708-237849 GCF_900000015.1 Plasmopara halstedii | reverse complement strand
ATCGAAAACTAATAATTGATTTTGCATATCTGGAGCTAGTTCGACAACTTGGTGTGGGGTGCTGTTTCCGTGCGACGCGCGACAGCTGAAACAGTAGACAGCCCGCGGAGGCAATCAGAAAGAGTACGGATACAATATTCCTGCTTCTTGCGACGGAGATACTAGTCATAGTCGCGAAGATTTGATGGTGCTGACCTGTGAATTCTCAATATTTGGAAGGCGTTAAACATTGTCACTTCTTAGACCTGTAATTGAGACTAAGATCTCTCTTGTACGGCGTGGCAGGATCCAGAGCCATGGACCGAATGGAAGTCAAAAACATCGGGGGCCACATAACAACATCCTCGATAGCTCTAATGCGTCACGGATTTACCGCGGCCAGGAAGCAAAAGCGCTTTTAGCACTGTGGTAGCTTAGGTGCAAGACATGGGATTATTGGGTCCATATTGATCGTTAACAATGTTACTGAGTACCTTGTGCTAAGCTTCAAAGGCAGAAGCAGCAGTGAGCTGCGGTCTCTAAATAAAATTACGATAAAATCTTACAGTGAAGTCAGCTGAGACAGTTATGAGCAAGCTATATCGTGGCCCCTTTCTATATCTCTGGTAGGACGCTTGATTACAGCTATAGACTCGTGTCACCTAGGACAAAGCAAAGGATGCACGAGATATTGAGTGTTGTGGACTCCCGCGTGTGGGCTGTTGGAGATTGGTGACTTTTAGGTGCATGTCAAAAAGCCAGGCTCTGGGTATCGAGGAATGGTCTTCGCTGCAACGTGACAATAACATAAGTCAGTCGCACTGAGTGTTGCGATTAGTCAGGGAATATATCTTTCCATTCAAAGTCGGATCTTTGTGTCAAAAAATCGCAAAAGTTAAATCGCTGTATCGGGAAAAGATACTAGAAGGGTGCAGCATGCTTCAATGCACCTAGTTTGGAACTCTTGACACAATTGATGGTCAGTAATAATTGGTTATGAGAGATAACGATATCCCTCCCATTACGTTGAGTACCGAGGCGGTATGCTCTGAAAGTGTCTGTGTATGCCACCAAAATTATCTATCGTGGCGGTGACGTTCAATCGACTGATGATGCAACCGTTTAGATCACTTTGCGCATATGAAAAATCATCTAGATGGTATAGTCGTCAGTAGCCGTGCAGAGCACGGGATATCGAATGTGCACTTGCACATTGTATCAGTGCTGGAGAATATGTGTTTCAGTAAGCTGTTCCCTATTCTAAATCTTGACGCCGACAAAATAACTGTCTATACAGCAAGTCTTGGAGTTGAAGGTATAGTGATTCAAACGAGCAAGCGCAGCTTCGATAAAGCGCCACATGATCTTTCAAAAGCATAGCCTGTTATAAGTATTCACACTTCATCACTTGTCAATAAACTTCATTCAGAAGCTAAAGCTGATCGGTTCTCTTTCACAAAACCTTCGCGCGAAATATATAATTCATGACGTCAGTGAGTTTCCATGGGCTGGGGCGCTGACGTGTGATGCGGATTTAGTTCTGGGAACCAAGTCAATCGCATGATGCACGCCCTGGATCGGGATGCAACACACACAGTAGGAATTTTTGCATCACATATAGAAGTTTCTTTGACGAATGTAGTAAAAATCCGTATAGCCCTAAAAAATGCTGTACGTCGACAAATTTGCAACGCAGGAGAAAGGATCTGCAAGGTCCTTGAGGAGAAGTGCTCCATTCTTTGTACGCAGGCCTCGATTGTACAAATGACAGAGTCATTTAGCACGAATGATGAGCTCAGTTCCTTTTTCGGTACCAACCGTACCCATTCGGTAAATTTACCGCTCCGCAATTCTTCACACACATCACCTAGGGTCATTTTTCAATTTTAGTGAGGGATTCTGCTGCAAGTAGTGAGTAATAGCTTTACCGATCTCTAGGACTATTTGGGTAATTTCAATTATCTTTTGCCACTATCGAGTAGAGCTTCAAAGCCGGGTAGGGTAGGAGCGTCGCCCGGTAATGCTAACTCAACAAAAGCTGCTCTTTTACCAAAAGTAAGTAATTCATTTTATCTTCAAAGCCCGCCCCTTGTATATGAACCTTTCAGTTGCTCTTCAGCTTTGCTGGCTCTGGTACGGGCGCAGTCACTTCTAGTCTCCCAGCTGTGGCGTAGAAGGCACCAGCATACAGCTATGATGATTTGCCGCACCAGAGAGCCCCTCTTGGGGCTATCTCAGCAGATGTAGACCGCGATAAACGATCTATTGTCTTTGTCTCATCCCGAAACGCGGCTTACTGGGAATGCCATGAACCATAAATTGAAAGTCGAATATGAAGATGCCGCGCACCTTTCTCCAGATTGAAAGTTGAATATGATAATTTCGCGCACTTCTCTCCCGATTTATCTCTGAGCCTGCCTCTGCCATCACGCAGAAGCGCTTTTGGTACGGGCAGAAGGTACGATAGAATTTGTGCAGGTCATAGAATCCAAACTGACCAGCGATGATATTGTTAAATACAGGGAGCAGATATTGATGATAAAAACAAAGCCACGCCACATTTGAATGAGATGATTTCTCTATTTAAAGAAGTGACAACGTTCCACGCCGTCAATATCTTCAGAGCTTATTTGAAGATGCCACAGAACTTTAACGTGTCTCCGTTGCGAGATCGTATCCAATTTGGCATCTTAGATGCCTCTGCAGGCTGTCTACGGTTTTAAAATTGCGCATGTTGAAAATCTTCACGACGCTCCTACATTTATTCGAATATCACACGGCTTTTGAAAGCTGAAGACGTCGGTTTCAATCCTGGGCTATAAACTTCACCACTTGCAGATATAATTACTACTTTCTGGGGAGTTTTCAGTGACCATGATATCTATGAGGTAAAATCTGGCGATACTCTTCGATAAATTCATCGGACAACCATGCAAGGAGCTCTACCCTTCGTACTGTAGCGTTGTAATCTCTCAGTCAAGATAGAATGGGACACGCAAAGGTTTGATACTACCACAGAGAAAAAAGCTGGTAGTACCACGTTGCTGCTTGGCAACTAAGGTATTTCTTTTTTACTCGTCTGCTAATAAAGCCTCTATTTCATATAATCCAATCCGATCCTCACGGCCTTGGAGATGTACATCATTTTTTTGCGATATTCAATGCTTATAAATTGATGAGAGATAGATGTAGAAGGTCTCGGCGTTAGGCACACCCAGTCAGCGACCCTCCACAAAAATTGTAACTGTTCCGCTTCCAGGAGAGGTCTACCTCCATTTCAACGATATTAACCGATAATTTATGGACGAACTCAACTAATTTCTGCCTGCCTCGACGGGTGGGCCAGAACTTGGAGCGCATTCAATACGCCTGCTTAGTTGGCACAGTTTCTTTGCAGATACGGACTTGGATTTCTCCACGGTAGAAAAGCCTCATTCACACTTACTGCACATTATCGCCGCGGCTTCTTAGCTTGTAGACCGCACTGTTGCATCGTTTGTATCATGGCCAACTTCATATCAACTTTTCTCACCCAGCGAAATCATCCTGTCTCAGTTTAAAAAATGCTGAGCTGTCAGCAGCAGCGGCTTCACGGTTGATATCATCTGTTACCACTAGTGATCAGTTAGGACGCCCTGAAGGCGTCTCATTCTCTCACCAGCGCATTTTCGTAGCTGGTGAACGCCTCCAGGCGAACGATCAAGGCGTATGGATGGATTGTTGGCCGGCGGTCCCCCGGTCCTGTAGGGACCAAAATAGACATACTTTTACCAAGTGTCTCTAGAAGTTCCGCTCAAATATCTCATGTTCCATCTCCACAAAGGGGATAGTGTTTTCATGACTCGGACGTGAGATTGTCTACAAAAGCTACCAAGTGTATTGAGATTGCCGTCTACTTTGCTGATAAGCTTGAAATTGAAGTGCCCTAGATACCAGACGCTCAGAGATTGGATCTTACGATCCGCCACGGAGCCGAACCGTGAGAGCCTCTTAACTAAACTAACTGTTCCGGTTGCTCTACTGTTTCAACAGTGACAACTATATTCCATCTAAACTTATACTCATTATCAAGGTTTTAGTACATACAACTACAAAACTATCATTATTGCTTATAGCACAGACTCTCTCTTATACGGAGTTTCCGAACAATTACAAAGGATTGTAATGTGAAATGTGTCCAACTATACGACAGTAAATTTATACGACTGCACGGACATGTAAGGTGTACGAATACTAGCATACAGTACGTACAACAAGGTATTCCCCTTTTATTGCAACGTGACATGGTGGGCACATCATAATTATATCGAAATTAATTTAATGGGTTGGATACAAAAGCGTCACAATTCTGTAAAATGGTGTCCGATGACGAGGAGAACGATGAGTTCGCGTACTCTGAAGGCGAATTGGACGATGATGACGTAGATTGGGAAGATGTTAATACGCAACAGCAGGATGCTGAACCTTTGACATCTGATCCGTATGCTTCCCGCGCTACTTCCGTGGCTCAAGAGTCTGCTGTAAATATCGACACTATTCTGATCCACAAGAATGAGAAAGTGTCTTCAGATTTACAGCATGTTGACTGGGAGCAAGTAAATCGCTCATTAGCAGAGCAAGATGCAGCATCTGTGACTCGTAAAAGACGTCGTCCACCCATTCGTCTGACGAAGTACGAAAAACAGCGAGAGAGGGCTTTGCATCAAACACATTTGTTACTATTGCTTGCGATGCGCATAAAGTGGATGCACGTCACGCGGTCGCAGTTACTGCAAGGGTTAATGCTATCGCTTACTACAACTAGCAACGTCGATTTCTTCGTCGATATAAAGCAGCAGCCGCTTTCTTACTCGCTTGAGCTGATACTTCGGTGGTTCAATCGCGAGTTTCAAGTGATTGATAAAATGATTGATCTTGAAGAAGACAATTTTATGACCGAGTCGAGTCTGATAAATGTCTTTTACTTACGAAAAGGTTGCGACTACGAGTTGACTCTGCTCTTCGCTGCCTTGTGTGGAGCGCTACAGCTGCGCTATCGTCTCACGTGTGCGTTAGACCCGCTGCTTGTACAAAGAGGGAAAGCGTTTGAGGCAACGTTTAAGAAAAGACAGAATAAGGGAAGGCGAGTACGAACATTCGCTGAGTCAGAAAAGGAAAAAGTAGAAGAAAAGCAGGAAATTAAAAAAGATATGGATCCAGAAAACTTGGATTTGGCGCATCGGGTGTATTGGTTATGGTGTGAGGTATTGGATGAAAAGGCCGAGAAATGGATTCACGTAGATGTAATTCGTCGATTAGTCGATCGACCACAAGAGATCGAAGCACTGCGTGGCAAAGCGGCTCGTTTTTCGTACGTCGTAGGAATTCAAGACAATAATTTGCTTGTGGATGTCACAGCACGGTACACTGTTCAATGGAGCAAGAGCTTTGAGTTGCGACTTGCTGACTCCTGGATCAAACAAGTGATTGAACAATATAATGAAGATACAGGATTACTGCAGCAATCAATATCGTCGAATGAACATGATGAAAAAGTGGCTCTTGATAAGGAAAAGAAAGAACTAGAGACATTTAAGTTAGCAGAAGGTATGCCAACCAGTCTAGAAGGGTTTCGAAAGCATCATTTGTACGTTCTGGAGCGTCATCTTGGTCAGCTAGAGTATCTTCATCCACGAAAAATTGTAGGTCTTTTCAATGGCCAGCCAGTCTTTCTTCGGGAACATGTACAGCGACTTCAATCGGCGTTTAAGTGGCGTCGTTGTGGTCGTGTAGTGAAGGAAAGTGAGCGTCAAAACCCGGCAAAGTGGCAGTCAAGAAATAACGATTTTGGCTGTGGTGGAAACGATAGTAACGACGATAATGAAGGAGAAAAAGATAAAAGCTCATCTTTAGCACTCTTTGGAATATGGCAGACGACAGAGATCGAATCTCCTCAACTTGTGAATGGCCTCGTGCCAAAGAATCAATACGGTAACATTGAGATCTGGAGTCCAGCTCATATTCCGCGTAATGCAGTGCATCTTCGCCTCCCTCGTATCGAAACTATTGCTGAATCCTTGGGCATTGACTTTGCACCTGCAGTCGTAGGTTTTGAAGTTCGCAATGGCCGCCCAATGCCAAAAGTCTCGGGTATTGTCGTGGCACAGAGTCACGAAAGTATGCTACTTGATGCCCATGCAGAGAGGCAACAACAGACGATAGAAAAAGCTATTGCACACAACCAAAAGCTTGCGATTAAACGCTGGGAAAATCTCACAAAACGATTGCTGTTGCGTCAACGGCTCGAAGACGATTACGGTTCCATTCCATGTACAGATTGTCGCTAAATATTACAATAAATACTTGAAATTATTGCACAATGTTATGATTATCAACCTTTAGAATTTTATTTTACAGAAAACGTTTAACCGCATAGTAAATATGAGTGTTCTCTTGCTTCTGTTACTCATGTTGGTAAATAATGTGCGCGCTATCGTGACGCCAGATGCAGTGATTGATTCTACACCAGCCTCAAGTGATGAAAGTATTGTTTATTCAGAGGAGTCAACGGTCTCAGATGTGGAATTGAAGCAAAATGATTTGGTAACGGGCGATAATGTCGACAATGATGCCTTTTCAAATGTGGAACATATTAAAGAGTCGGAGGATCCTATTACAGACGCAGAGTTAGTAGACGACGATGTGGATCCACTGCTAGACGTACCTAGTGGTTTGTTTGAAGTTGTTGATGTTGATAGCGTAGACAATCGCAAGCGTCAAAATTACGCTTCACTGGACGCTGGTGCCACAGTTTTGGATGCTGCACCGGATACAAAAAGCCCTACAAATCTTTTAGTGCCGGATAAAGATCGCTACATGCTCATACCGTGTTCAAAAGCTCGAAAATGGGTCGTTATTAGCCTCTCCGAGGACGTAAGTACGTCAATGGTTCAAGGTGGAGAAAATCATACATCACTGACATACTCTTTTGCCTCTTTAATACATGCTGCAGGTTCATGCAGATGCTATTGCAATTGCTAATTACGAAAAATTTTCATCTCCCGTGAAGGAGTTTATTGTACTGGGTAGCGTCAATTATCCTACCGACACATGGCTCGTGTTGGGCAATTTTACAGCTTCAGACACAAACGGTGAGCAGATTTTTCAACTGGACGCACAACAACACGTGCGGTATATCAAGTTTCGCTTCTTATCACATTATGGATCTGAATATTACTGCACGCTAAGTCAACTGCGGTTTGTATATAGTTTATCCTTCAATTGTTTCGATTGTCTAGTATTAAGACAGTTGCGTTTCCATGTTTAGAGTTTTTGGGCGGACATTTACGCAAGTCATCTCTCAGTTGGAAAAGAGCATTGATGCAGAAGTGGAAGCTTTAGATGCGCAGACTGCTGCTTCGACGCCACAACTACCGACTGTGTCCGAAAATACAGATAATGTGATGCATCGCATTTCGGAACCGGCAGACCTTTTAAACCAATGTTTGATGGAGAAGAACAACATTGTCGTCGCGATCTTTTACAACGCGACTCAACGAATTAAGCACTATCACAACAATGGAATGTGCTGTCTAGTCGACTATTCGCCGAAGCAGATTGAAGCCGAAATTACTGCTACTTCAAGCAATACTGACCAATTGGTTACAGCAAACATTGAGGCTATTGCTGCAGAAGTTGGTGAAAGCTCCGCGAATCAACCAAGCTCGTCGCTCAGTGGTATTACTACAAATACGACGAGTAGTCCTGCTGTCAACGGCCCAAGTGCCGATATGACAGCATCAAGCAGTAGTGCATTCCCAGCATCTTCTGTGGTACCAACATCCATTAATTTGATCGGATCGTCAGCCCAAGGTCTTGGTCGACTGGAAAGCATCTTTGTGCGAATTACAAAAAAGAGTAAGCATGACTTTGTGTCGCTGCGCTGCTTGAAGCTCGTACATTGCTCATATTCCTTTATAATTGCTATAGTTCAAGCTCTCGAAGGAAATCAGACTGTGATGGCAAGACAAATCGAAGAATATCATACCCAACATTGGGCAGCAATCAAGCAGTTGCAGGTAACAAAAGTTGATCGTACAATTTTTAAATTATGCGACTTCTAATGACAAAATAAATTTGATGACGTTTATTCTCAAAGTTTAATCAAGAAGCATTTAGAGGACAGTTTCAAGAACTTAACATCATGATTACAGATCTGGTAAATTCTTTTTGTCCCAGGTATCGAATTGTGTCGTGATTGTAATTGTCATGTACAGAAAGAATATGTGGCAAAAGAACTTTTGACGAGCGAGCAGGCTTTATCGAGTTTTAAGCGGCTTCTTGATGATAATAAGCGGGACAATGTTGCACTTTGGGTAAGAATGTTGAAAAATTTATGTCAATTTTCTTGAATAGTCACAATATTGGTGAATAGAACGAGATGCTTATTGTTCGTGAGGTTATCATGACGATGAAAGCTGGCATTTTGTGCGCAATCGTCCTATCGACATTAATAATTTTCTTCTATCTTTTTCGACTGCTGCTTCGCTGTGTATTAAAGTGCAAGGAACGTGCCGATCTTCGGGAATGGTTTTGGCGAATGGAAAACCACGAAAGCAGTCCGATTAGTCGAGGCAAAAATGCGTTGGCCAATGCAATGACTGCAGGATCTCTGCATGTGAATCGGAACGCTCAGTTCGGTTCATCATGGGATGATTCAGCCATAGAGCGAAAAACTTTAGTTAGTGACATGGTAGGTGAGGGTCCGCATAAATTTCGTCGACATCGAGCAAAACGAGCAAGTCGTTCGAAAAATTAAATTTTAAAATTTAACATCGAAATCTTTTGCTGCTCAAGTCAAAGAATAATATATTTAGAATTTGATATGATATAACCAGTCACAAATATACGTAATAAACGCTACGCTTTGTATCATTTTTACATATCATTCCCAAAGTAAGTAGTAGGTGGACGAGAGGCTCATTGCAACGGTGTCGTGCATCTTACACAGAGCAAGCTTTGACTCTACGGTTCCGCTTTTTAGACGCACAGAGACACGAGCGGTAACGAGAGCCTCTCATGTATATGAGGTTTCTTGTTTTTTTTTAAGTGAGCGTTATTCATTCCAAGTAACGTCTGCAGCGCAAATTATAGCAATTATTCATGATACGTGGTGCTTCTGAGCCTTGCTTCGAGTCTTATAGACAACAATTGCAATAGTGTGTGGTGTACGTGCACCACAATACGACTTGAACTCCATAACGCTTTCTTTTGACCAAGATGTGAACAACACGTGGATCTTACTCATTTATTTTTTGGAGATATCGCGAAAAAGTGAACGCTTTCTATTCAGGGATTTCTTTCGCTCCAACATCACCTGATAGTGTCTACTCTTATAAACATTGCACGCATCGGCGATTCTCCCCCTGACGTGCTCACATAGCTTCAAAGTGGCAGAGAAAGGTGCGCTCCAAGACCGATGATTGACGGACTATGTGGGTCGTGGCATAATCCTTCCACTCTCGTATGACATACGACAAAGCTGTTTTGCGTCTGCGAAAGCCACTTCAAGGTCGACACTTCACCTTACCTCTGCGTGAGATGTGCAGCCCGCGCAGCAAATTATCCCATTGCAGAGCTCACGAATACGTCTGGATCGTTACACGCTAGCTGGACCTGTATTAGCACGCAAGGCTCGCCTGTCTGCGAGCGCAAGGGTCGCTACGACTTTTGCAGACTCATCCAAGTCCGGATTATGAGCTAGATTGTCTAAATTTTGCCCACCGAACGGCGAAGGAGCGCTTCACGCTTATACTCGCGGGCCTTCGGCTCAGAGTTTCAGATCGATAGTCACTCTGAGCGCGTCCCCCCATCGGGTAATATTTTCTCAGGAGTGCTACCTGCGCATAATGAAGTAGTGTTAGGGTCAATCTGTATCCTCCCTGACGACCGTATTCTCGGTACCGAACGCTAGCGAAAGAATATTAGCTGACATGATTCGCGCATTGAAGGAAGAAAGAAAGTCTAAAACGTAAGCTGCAAAGACACCACGGATGTTTTGCCCAAGTGAGATCTCAAAATTCTATGAGCTTTGGGAGCTTGATTCTCCATTCACTTGAGCAGATACCGATGACATCCTGGTGATCCCGCCGGCTCACTATCTGCTCCATATGGAAGTAAATTGCCTCTTGATCATCGATAGGAAACTGCGCCACACAACTCCTTACTTCCTGACTCTCGCCGTCTCTCTGGATTGTAGTGGTACTTCAAGGCTTCCGAGAGTCTTGTCGTACCCCATATTGCATGGTTGCACAGTCGCTTGAGGCGCCTTATATAGCTCGAGATCAGAACACAGTTATTGAGAATTGACCCAACTACAGGGGATGGTTGAGCTGTTGCTTCGTTTTTTAATAGGACGCTTTGTGTCTGAATGGCTCGTAAGACGAGTTGTAGTACAGCTTTGATTGAACACAGGTTGTGCTCGCATTTTAATCGTTATATTGAGAGTGAAGCTCGAACGCTTCTAGCTACAGCCTGAAAAGGTCCGAAGAAGAGGGGTTGCGGCTTAGTCTTACAGACTAAACTTTTCACTCGCAAAAATAAAATGTGTACTCCGTCGTCCGCTGGCATTCGAATGTTAGATTTGCTATTTTAAGCCCTTAACCATAGCGTCGGACGCTCAGAGCATGACACTCAGTCTCGCCGAGATTGAACTCTCAATGTTAATAGCAAGAAGAGCTAAAATAATATCACCAAGTCCAATTGCATCAGACTAGAGTGACTTCGTGACGAGCACGGGAGCTTGCCAAACCATTAGTCGAATTTTGGACAAAGCATATAGAGCCATGTACTGCATTAAGCAAAGAAAACTCAGCAAGTCGGAGCATTTTGCTCCGGCATCGCGATTGTGCTTCGAAGGGCATCCTCCACCACAACATTCACGCATTTGGTGTAATCATTTGTCTGCGTGGTCAGTGCTGAAGATTTTGAGGGAACGACCTCGGTCACTAAATGTGCAGCGGGGCTGTTGTAGCTCTTTCGCTTAGAGGAAGCTTGGTTAAGGTCGGCGACCTTCGTTCTATACTTGAACCAGTACGAGTATTGCGGATCACACTTCACTTACTCCAAGTTACTACAACCTTGACCCAAGGCTACTAAACTCTTCCATTTGTGTGATCTACACCCTTCATACCAGGGCACGTGAAGCCCCGTTACACTCTCCCCCATCAAGATTAACACCTACAGTTTAGATCTAACTGTCGTCTTAAACAAGGCTCGCGTGTCTAAGACACCTCAACATCACCAGAACCTATGTCACGAGTTCTGCAGCGGGGCTGCCGTAGCATTGCGCTTAGAGGAAGCGTAAGTTAGGTCACCGACCTTTCGTTCTGTACTTAGAACAAGTGCGAGTTTAGCGGATCGCAATCCGCTTACTCTAAGAATAATTATTGCCTTATCCCAAGGCTAATAAACTCTTCTGTTTAATTTCAAAACTGACTTTATTTATTTTTATCTGCGGGCTAGCCGCCTAATCTTTAAATGCATAGATTTTCCTAAATATGTATAGTAAAATCTAAATACATGTATAACTACTGGCTATTCAGCCCCGTACCGTTTTCTTGTTTGAGTGTGGTCACACCATGCCCATCTGGTGTGACAAACACCTCTGTTACCAGGGTTTGTGTAACCCCGATACACTCTCTACCATTAAGATTGAGAACATTTACAGTGCCAATCGGTTATTGTCTAAACGAGACTTGCGTATCCGCTAGACACTGCAACTTGGTTCGTTGAAACAAATTAACTTCCGTGTCAATGAGCCCTGTGTCAACGACACTGAAGTCGCCAAGTCTCGCTGGTTCTGACAGCGCACACGGGCAGAGCCCAACTTCGTCTCCCGCATGCGGTGCATTGTCGGACAGTGCGTCTGCGGCATCGAGTGATGTATACGCTAGACCCGATGAGCCCGAGCGTCGCGCTCCACGCACGCAATCCGTGACGAGAGACCTCGTTGAGGATGTGAAGGTGGTCGACTACGAGTCTGACACTCCTTTTCCCGGGTGGGATGACGAGGGAGGCGAGACGCGCCAGCGGCGTGTAACGAGCCCTGTTCGCGCCTTGCGGACCCCATGTCCGTTTCCTGACCTCTCATCACCTGAGGAATGTGGTGTCATCACCAATAAA
>NW_020187100.1:225272-225698 GCF_900000015.1 Plasmopara halstedii | reverse complement strand
AAGTCGTTTGTGATCTATACAGATCATGCGTCACTACGCACTGCGACTCAGTCGCCCACCTCTCGCTGGATGGCTAGATGGCTATCATTCTTTGTGTAATATAACTTCGAGGTGAAGTATAAACCGGGAAAGCAGATTGCTTTGGCTGATGCGTTGTGACGCAGACCAGACTATGAGCTTGCTCATGTTACAACTGTAACGTCGTCTGTAACAGATTTGATCCGCACCGCGTATGCGGGTGATGAGATGTGTGTAGCATTGCTACGAGCTCTAGGGAGCAAGGAGTTTGGAATCTCGGACAAGCAATTGTCATCAAGATTGCGTGCACGATTGCACCGATATTCGTTGAATAACGGGCTGCTATATTGTAGCACCGATTCAACGGATATACCATGAATTGTGGTTCCTCATGATGAGGATCTGTAT
>NW_020187100.1:210321-225262 GCF_900000015.1 Plasmopara halstedii | reverse complement strand
TGACCAGCGGAAAGCTCTCCGAGCTCGCTTCTTGGTACCTCAAGAAATCCCAATGGATAGGTATCACGCTCGACTTTCAGCTGAATGAGGAGGCGCTCCTGTACCCGCAATGCGAACTATATCTGTAGTGCTCGCCCCTGGCAAAATCACTGCAGATGATGATGAGCTCTTTGAGCGATGGGTGTAGCGGCACGGGTAAATCTCCTCCTCTAGTATTCCCTCGCTGTCTCACTGACAGCGGAGCCACAAAGAAGTGAGCGTGCGCGTAGAGTGTCATCTTCGATTTGAGTTTGCCAAACTCAAGGCGTAACGCTGACTTCCTGCGTATTGTCGCCCTATGACACATGGAATAACCCGTCACGCCCACGCGATCTCTGTGGTTTCTCACGCGGTGGGTCTACGACCACAGCGGCTCAGGGCCATAGCTAGAGCTCAGCTCATGACCCTACGGCTTCCCGGGCTACTGCCAATAAATGCGGGGTGCACAACGACGCGAACTGTCATGATCCTTCTGATCATAAGCGTCCACGACGTCTGGGCAGTCTTGCCGAAGTGGCACCTCGAACTCCCACGAGTTCTCGGAGTTTGAGTATCCCCGCCACTTTGAAAGATATTTCATTCGACCCAGTCGACGCCGTCGACCCACAAGACCAGTGGACGCTATTGTTCACGTTAAGAAAAGTTTGCGGCGGACGATGACGACTTGGTCGATTGCCGTACCGATGCTCTTCGAGCTCTGGAGGACAAAGTCGGTCATCATCGGAACTCCGCTGAGCATCTTGCCGAGGTCGTATACCGCTGTGCGGAAGACCTCGAGTGCTTGGAGCACTTTGTGCACCGACTGCCTCACCTTGGGGACTTTTGCGCTCTGTCGTAGCAGCCCCTAGCCGTCGAGCAGACGTACGCGTTACTTCGTGCGACAATGAAAACAGACAATGTTATCGCAAACGTGTCGTAGGACACTCAGTCTGGTAGACAAGTTGTCATCAATTTCATTACGACAGTGAGGGGATAGAAATTTGCTAGCCGTTCGGCTAGCCCTCCCCATCCAAGCTCTGCGCCATGGGATGGCGGCGTTAGCGGGATGTCATTTGATGAACCTTTACGCGCCTTGCGGAGGGGACAACCAGTCCGAAGGTGACGGGTGTCTCCATAGGCAAAGTTTCATCGGATGTTTTAACGCCCTTCCCCCTCGTTTTTACCATAGCTGAGATCCATTTTCTCAGGTCCGCTCGACGCTAAACTAAAACTGTTCTTGTATAGAACGAAAGGTCGGTGATCTTAGTCAGCATCCTCTAAGCAAAGAGCTACGGCAGCCCCGCTGCACTTGGTAGCACTCGTAACCAATCTACGCCTAATCCTCAGTTTGGATTGAGCAATCCTCCTATTAACCCTAGGGCATCCGAACGGGCTTAATAAGCCGATGTTCCTGCCTGGCCCTGAGGGCATGCAACACCTTGCTTCGCAAAACCGAAGCGATAAACGCTCGCCTGGAGGCATTTTCAAATGATGAAATGCTCTGCTAAAGCACCAGGAAAAAAAGTTGTCGCTGTCGGCTCATCCATGACGCCACCGTCGACGACGGATGACTCATTCAACTCAGGCCGCTCATGGTACCTTTAAGGGTAAAGGTGGAGAAAATCTCATGCTCTGTATGAGAGAGGCCGAGATGGCTATGGCATTCGTCAAGCTATCTCTAAGCTCGGGAGCCGAGTGCGAGAATAGGCAATGGTGGTTGAAGCGGTGTTCCCCTCCTGGAAAGAGCTGAAGCGGCAGCTTTTGCGAGTGTTCTCGCCGCCCAACCAGGCATATCGCGTGCGATCACGTTTCCATGCCAAATAAATTGATGAACTGTGACCAAGAGTTAAAAACTCTCATTGCCGGGATGGCAACCGATCCTCTCCCCGAGGCGGACACAGTGACCATCTTTATGAAGGGCCTCCACACTGGCATGACCAGAATGAAAGTCTTCTGTTTGCATCCGACTTTTCTTGAAGAAGCGGTGAATGTGGCATTGAATGCCGAATTCAGCTTCAAGTCGGCGCGACTTGGTTGGAATGCACACTCTCAGAGCTCGACGAGCGGGCCTGAGCCAATGCTTTTCAGCCATGTTGGGATAGAATAGGGAGAGCTCCGAGCTACCGGGCAGCGTTCGAACACCCGACGGTGTTTTGTCTGTGGAGGCACCCAACATCTTCGGACTGGTTGTTTCCTGCGCAAGGTGCCTCAATGTTCGTCGAACCGACGTTACGCATCTCACCAGTCTGGTTTGTCGCGGGGGAACGAGAACACCCAGTAAGCGCGGGGCACCTTTTTGGGGGAGAACTGAGTTCTGTTGAGCCTCAAAGAGATATAGGGCAGCAGGGCCCAGCCCCAAAAAGCTCCGTGCTCTTGAACACGGAACGTGTATGCAAGCCTGACTTGCTGTTCATAAAAGCGACCGTGAAGAGCTTTGTGAAGCCATGGAAGATCCTGATTGATTCCGTGTCGTCAGGCAATCATGCTCGTTGCACCACGATTGGAAGAAGTCAGCGGTATGCTTGCTGAGGCGCTAAAAGCTTCTGAGTGACACCGTCACGGTTCGTTTAGCGACGGGGACTTGTGTCACTGTGCCGAGTGTCCCTGTGGACCTCAGTGCCAGGTTTCTCGACTTCGATAGCGTGAAACGCTGTTTATCCTTGGTCTTGGATTCAAAGTAGACCTTATCCTTGCTATGGTCTGGCTTGGAATACCATGAACCATGGATTGATTGGAGGACGAATACCTTGGGTGTTACGCGCACGTCTCCTGGTGGAGCTTTGGTGAGTCATGAACTCACCTCTGCCTAGAATCAGTAGCGCTATTGGCGCGGGCATATGGCCGGGAGGATCAATGCGCTGGATATCGGAGTATCCGAGTTATCAAACACCAAATGTATATTGAACAGGGTTTCGAGCATGGCTCGCGGGCTGAACGTGGAGTGGCACGTAACCCACTGCGCTGCTCAAGTATCAAAGCAGTTGATGCGTGGCATGGTCGGCCAAGGGCCGAGGCATCGAAGGCGAGGCCCCGGAAATGTACGTGAAGTTGCGCGTAACCTACCGAGCACTGCTTACGTTACGAAGTAGTTGTTGCATGCGTAGAGTAGCATGGTTGGATAAGGCTCGACGCATCGAGGGTGAGACCCCAGTGATACACGTGGAGTGACACGTAATCCGTAGAGCACTGCTCACGCTTCGAAGCAGTTGCTGAATGCCAAGAATGGCATGATCGAATAAGGTTCAAGGCATCGAGGGTGAGGCCCTGGTGATGCGCGTGAAGTGGAACGTTATCCACTGAACGAAGACTGCGAAAATAGCAGCGCTTCGTCGAATGTTGTTAATAACATCAAGGATACAATGGAGCAGAGAGTGGGGACACTGGACATGCCGAGTGCGTGTTCCCGCTGGTCTCTATGAAATGAAAAACCTCTAAGAAGAGGAGACAGCGATCCCATATCTTATTTGCAAGACGCAGGCCGTCGACCCTGACCCAGGGTGTGCCAACAGTAGACGATAGCGCACAGCTATACACCCTTGTCAACGGTATGACGGGAAAGGAAGACGGCGACGTCACCTTCGAAGCTATTCCCGCCGTGGATGCTCTTCTTGAGCTGGACGAGATGCCCTTCGAAGATTATAGCGGTGCTTTGAATGCAGGCAATTTAGTCGAGGTGGTCATTATGAGACCGAACGAGGAGATGAATTCGTTGGCACTTCTGGATTAAGCTGTCCTGTAGGACACCAAGATGGTGCTGGACGCACTAAGTGGATCGCCGATGTTGAAGGATCCCTCGGATCCGTACTATCCTTTGGTAAAGGAATTACAAGACGTCTTTCCCAAGACCCGCTGTTGGGGCTACCTCTGGACCGGGGTGTGCGTCATGAGATCGACCTGGTCCCGAAAATACTGCGCAACAAGCCAAAGGCCTTTGCCCAAGGAGTAGCGCGACGTCATTGAGGCCTTTTTCCATGCAAAACACGACCGAGGAATTATGTGTGAGAGCAAGTCTCTCCACTCTACACCTTCGTTTTGTATCCGGAAGCCGAACGGCAAGTCGCGTGTCGCTCACGCTTACGATAAGCTAAGCGCTGTCACCATTCTAGAACAGACACCGATTCCTAGGAAGGTTGATCTCTAGAAAAATATTGTTGGCTGTACAAAGTACAGCGCGTTCGACTTTGATGATGGGTATTACGAACTGCTCAAGAGAGCGAGTGATATTCCGATGACAGCGGCGAGTACTCCTAGCAGAATGATCTGGGAGTGGCAGGTGATGCCCCGAAGGCTGTCAAATACACCAGCAACATCAAATTGTCTTGTGACGCGATTGTTCCGGCCCCACCGGGCGTTTGCACAGACATACTTGGACGACATCTTCGTCTTCAGTCGTGCGGCGCACGGAAAGACAGATCAGGAGAACAACTTCGTCTATTTGAGATCGGTACCCGAGTGCATGCGCACGAATAAGCTGTGAATCTTTGGCGCTGAAAAATCCCCTTTTTAGGGTGCTTCATTAGGAAGCGTCACCTCCGAGCGGATCCTGCTAAGGTTAAGGCCATTGTGGACTGGCCGGTTCCAAAAAAAACAAAAGGACTTGTGCAAGTGGCTTGGCCTCGCCAATTCTTTGCACAAGTAAAGCGCGAATTATGCGCAACTGGCACGGCCATTGTCGAATCTCCTTAAAAAGGATGCGGAATGCCCGAGCATCGGGAGACTATTGACGGTGTCATAGCAACCACCTTCATACACCAATACTGGCGTTGCCAGACCCCGATCATCCTTATTGTGTCGTCTGTGACGCTTCGGAGTTTGCCATCGGCTGTGCACTGCTGGAAGCAGACGCTGAGGGGAGAGATTGGGTGATTGCATTCGAATCTCGCCAGCTTAAAGCTGTGGAGAAAAACTACCCAGTCCATGACAAAAAATACTTGCGAAGAAGTCAAGTTCAGGGTGCAACTGCTCGGCACAAAGCCGTTTGTGATATTCACAGATTATGCATCATTACGCGCTGCGACTTAGTCGACTCACATTTCGCAGAGGATGTCCAGGTGGCTCTATTTCCTCGCAGTTCGAGGTGAAGTATTAGCCAGGAAAGCAGAATGATTTGGCTGATGCGTTTCACGCAGACCAAATTATGAGCTTGCTCATGCCACGATGGTGACGTCCTCAGTGACGGATTTGATCCGCGCCCTATACGCGGGTGATAGTATGTGCGTAGCGCTGCTACAGGCTCTCAGAAGCAAAGAGTCTGAAAACTCGGACAAGAAATTGTCGGCGCGATTGTGCGCACGGTTACACCGATATTCATAGAGTAATGGGTTGCTGTATTATAGCACCGATTCGACGGATACGCTACGAATTGTGGTCCCTCGCGATGAGGATTTGAAATATGACAATCTCTATAAGGCCCACGGCACCCCACTCAGTGGTCATCTCGGTTGTGAGAAGACGTACAGCTCGGTGAGTTGCCATTATTGATGGCCCAAGCTGTACAAATGGACATACATTCGCACGTGTTAGACGTGTCAGTGGATAAAGCCCTCTCCGAATGTGGCGTCGCCGCTGGCCAGTTTACCGGTACCCTCCGGGTGTTGAGAGTCCATGCGTATGGACTTTGTGGTTGACCTGCCGATGGACTCGGCGGGCAACACAGGTGTGGTGGTTTTTGTCGACTCTTTGAGCAAGATGGCTCATCTTGCGGCACTGCTGGATAACATCGACGGCGTAGGAATAGTGACGCTGTTTTGGATCGTGTCTTTCGACAGCTTGGACTACCGGAGTCAATTGTCTCTGACACAGACCCATAATTTACTTAGAACTTTTGGTCGACAATCTTCTGGGTGCTGGGCGCCAAGTTGACTATGCCAACAGCAAACCATCCGCAATCCGATGGTCAAACTGAGCGCGTGAGTCGCGTCATTAAAAACATTCTCTTCGCAGCGTTTGCGCTGAGACGCCGAATCGCTGGATCACCATGCTACCACATGTGGAATACACTCTCAACAATACATTACATGCGTCTTCCGGCTACACTCCGTTCTACGTAAACAAGCTTCTTAATTCTCGATTTTCGATGACGCCGCCATTTCATGGCTCAGGGCTTGGTGGGGGAGGAATAGCCGAACAGCTAGCTCCCTCACTGTCCGTAAAGATGTCGATGACTTCCTATTTACCAGACTGAGTGTCTTACGACACGTTCGCGATGCGTTGGCTGAAAGCCAAGACATGCAGAAAGAATATGCAGATCAAAGAAGCATAAGAAATGTTTAAACGTTGAGGCCGGGGACCAGTTTTTCTAATAACTAAAACGTTTCTAGACATGCAGTCTCTTGTCTTCAAGACAAAGCTTCGTCCACGCTTTATCGGACCTTTTGAGGCCGTAACCAAGCGGGGACTTGCGTATACACCAAACCTTCTGAGAAGGATGCGCACACACACGGTGTTCTATGTAGGCTCGCTTAAGCCGATTTGGGATCCGGCGCAAATGAACGCGGAAACGTTGGCTCTGGGGCAACGCTTAAAAGGGCTCGGCCACCTATAAGCTGAAAGAGCAACTGGGTTTGAGCACGAAATGCGACAATCTCCCTTTTCAATAGCGCCAAGCGCTCCACCGTCGTCCGAAGTGACGTAGTCGTCTGCTCGACGGCCAGGAGACGCACTAACAACGCACGATGATCTTCAACGTGAGGCTTTGGGTGCACAAAGTGCTCCATACTCTAGAGGTATTCCGCAAAGCGGTATACGACCTCGGCAAGATGCACGGTGGAGTGCCGATGGCCAAAGCACGAAGAGCATCGCGAGTCACCGGACGGCGATTGACAAAGTCGTTATCATCCGCCGCAAAATTTTCTCGATGAGAACCGTGGCGTCCGCTCGTCTTGTAAATCCACGGCGTTGACAGGGTCGAATGAAATATCTTGTGATTGGCGGGGGTACTCAAGCTCCGAGATTCGTGGGAGGTTGAGGTGTCACTTCGGCAAGACTGTCCAGTGCGTCGTGGACGCTTATGAAAAGAAGGATCATGATGCTTCGCGTCGTTGTGAGCCGTAGCTCGAGCTATGACCCTGAGCTGCTGTGGTGGTAGACTCACCCGTGTGAGAAACCACAGAGCTCGCTGGAGCGTGATGGGTTATTCTATGTGTCGTAGGGCGACAATATGCGGTAAGTCGGCGTTACGCCTTGAGTATGGCAAACTCAAATTAAAGACGACATTCTACGCGCACGTTCACACTCTGTGGCAGACAGCGAGAAAATTCCAGAGGAGGAGAGTTTCCGTGCCGCTGCACTCATCGGTTAAAGAGCTCTTCAACATCTGCAGTAGTTTTGCCAAGGGCGAGTAATACAACATAGTCCACATCGCGGGTACTGAAGTGCCGCCTCATTCAGCTCAAAGTCAAGAGTGGTACCTATACATTGGAATTTCTTAAGGTACTAAGAAGCGAGCTCGGAGAGCTTTCCGCTGGTCAAGCTCAGCTGGTGTAGTAGCCGGGGGTCGACTACGTAGACGCCTAAATATTGAGTTATCGCGTCTTTCGCTTCAAAAACGGATCTGCCGACCGGAAGCCGTATTCCACACCAGTGTCTAAAACCGACAGTGAATGCTAGCGTTTGAGAGCCGCCCTGTGAGCAGCCTCCAACTGCTGTTCCATTGCCTCGTCTGAGGGATGAGTAATGATACCATTTCCCCCGAAGCCGAGAGGTCAGGAAACGGACACGGTGTCCGCAAGGTTCGAGCAGGGCTCGTGTCGCGTCGTTGGCGCACCTCACCCTCCTCTTCTTTCCAACCTGGAAAAGGATTATCCGAATCTTGGTCGACTTTCTTCGAATTCTCGACGAGGAAATTAGTTGCCAGTGGTGGGTGCGGTGTGCGGCATCCGGTTGCCGAGGGCTTGGGATGTGCTTTCCGTGAAGCCGCGGACGTACTTTCAGGAGCTAAACCGCTTGGAGAAGACGAAGAAGGGCTTTCCCGCGGGTCCTCGGAACCAGCGAGGCTGAGTTTCTTCCGTGTCCGAGACACAGGGCTCACTGAGCAGCGGATGCGTGAAGACGGTTCTAGGTTGGTATATGTGTCTTGGACACGCGGGCCTTGTACGAGGCGACACTTAAATGTGAATTGTGGGTATTCACAATTTTAATGGGGAAGAGTGCATCGGGGTTACACGTACCCTGGTATGAAAGGGTGAGTCACACAAGATGGTGTGGCCATACTAAGGTGTGGATTACGCAATACGGTGTAATCACACAATGGTATGGCTACACCGTAACAAGAAGCCATTACGTGGCAATAGTTATTCGTGTTAATTAGGTCCTACGATCTTATTAGGAAAAACTATAAATTTAGATATAGGCGACTCTACCACAAATGAAACAGCTAAATATACTGTCATTTTCAAATGGAAGAGTACATTTGCTGTGGGTTAAGGATTTGAGTTCTCTTGGAGGTAGAGGTTACCGACCTTAGTAAGCTTCCTCTAAGCAATAAGCTACGGCATTCCGCTGCAGAATCTGCATATAGTATTTGTGCTCACCACCGAAGAGTATTTGTATTAGTAGCCCACGGCACGATTTTGTAAACAGCCAAGCGCTACTCAGCGATGTTTGCATCGGACAATGTTGCCGTTCTTATCAAATTTGTGTGTAAATAACGACTTTCACCCGATAACTCATGCACCATGCGGACACCTGAGCAAATCTCATGTGCGATTGCGAATGCGTCCCTGAGTTCTTTGCAAAAATTTTCACCGTTTGGCCCCTATTGATACTATCGCTTCTACATTGCTCGTAAGAACTTATGTTGCTGCTGATTCGCTTCCGTATTCACCAAGCCGATGGAGTTTGGATTGCAGTTTATCAGTCACACCGTCGTCTTGAGAACTCACATAAGGCTCATTTGCAAGCAGAGGTATGTCATCGGCTTATCTCCGATGGTCAATAGCCGAGTCTTCACAACACGAGGTTAGCGCCCAGACCTTGATCCACTGCTAATCACCATGCGATCAGCACTGAAGGTGACTTGCCTGGGTTGTACTGGAGCTTCAATATCACGAGTGGGCAGGTTACAGCGGTACTTGTCCGGACAAAATTATCTCGGATTGTTGGGGTGACCCGATCGAAAATCACGTTCAGATAAATTTCCAACGAATTTCGCCTGAACATGTAGTATCAGTGACAGTGCGAGAGCAATCAGGGATCCCCCACGAAACTTCGACACTGGAATATCTACTTCCATAGGCATAATTTTATCTTCCGTTTCATCGATTCCCATGTGGGTGTCCTCGCACGTGTCGTCGCACTCAATCCATCGTCGTCGTCTTTGATCTCGTACTTCGTTTGGCCATCTCCACTATCAACGAAAACAACATCGAGATAACGAGTAGGTGGCCATTTATTTAGCGCCACCGTATGCATTTTGACCAGTCTTTTGTTGTCGAGGTTTCGGACTCGGTATTCCTTCGAGCCGTCAGCATATTTCAAGAAGATGCAGCCGTGAAACCACGCGTCCTATTCCGTCCTCCTTACTAATTTCGAGATGCACGTACCCGGTAGATCTAAATATTCAAAGGTGCTCGAGTAAGTTCTGCGTGCCGGTGAGAACTTCGATTGGAGTCTTGCCGCGACGCGCAGTGTTCGCGATATGATTAACTATATGAAAATCTGTCGTCACGACCCTCTTCAACAGTATCGCTCCACTTCCTATGATCATCATTGCTGATGCCATTTCAGTAAACGCGCGGTTCATTCTTGAATACGGAGCGCTGGTTTGATGCACGATGACGTTGGAGGCACAATTCCAATTGAAATTCGCACTGGTGTACTCTCCACCGTAACACACTTGATCATGTAGCCAGTTTGGCTCTCTGGGAGGGCTATGAACATGCAAATGTGATCATGGACTTCTGCTCCCAAAAAAGCAGATACACGTATATGTATCTACTGTAGTCATTAATAAACGTGAGGCTTTACATTCCGATTTGGGCTTCATTGGGCCCATGACATCAATGTGTACGACTTCCAGGGGGCTTTGAGTCTTGACCTCACTGCCGGAACTTCGTATGAACGGAATCGTTGTCATTTTGCCTTACCTCGATTATCGATCACATTGTGCTGAAGTCCAGGCAGTCCATCACTTATCTTTGCAACAGCTTGCATCTTCGATGCGGAGATATAGCCTAATCGGGCCTGTCGTAACGTAATATCTCCACGCACTGTAGCATATGCCTTCGCGGCTTGTTCTCCCTTCGGCTGCTGTGAATATCACAAACAACTTACCAATTCGATGAATCATGTTTAGCACTCCAACCACTACTAGCGTCGCTTGTTCGCGCTCAAACTGCACGACAACGACATGTTTCGTCAACGCCGGAACGAACACCAGCTTTCTACCCAGTTGAGGCAGATATAAATCGTCTGTCAACTTGTTCGTTAACGAATCTCCAACAACGAAACGCACGTCCTATATCCCTTTGGCTAGCAATTGCTGTCCACCAGCCATGATGATGCTGATCGGCATCTTCAACTCTTGATAATTTTAATGTCCATCTTCTCATCCGTCACGTGGCAATTCGCTCCACTTTTGAGCAACCGTGTAATCTCTCGCGCTGAACTATCGGTTGTGGCCGAGAAAGGAAGCTAATCCTTCATTTTCTTCAACTCGGGACAATGGCCACGCTTGTGACCGTACACATTGCAGTTAAAGCAGTACTCAAGCAAAGCTAGTTCGTTGTCCTTCTTCTGGTGCTGTCCACGACCACCATTGTAGCCTCCTTGGCCTCTTCGGCCACCACGACCACCATTGTAGCCTCCTTGGCCTCCTCCGCCACCACGACCACCTCGACCACCACGTTGACCTCTGTTACCTCTTCCACAACACCTCAACCACCTTGCGTGCGCATCGAGGCCTTAAAAGCTTGCTCTTTCCTTTTTGTTTACTCAAACTCATGAAGTAGCATCTCCTCGGCGCCCAGCAACGTCACACTCTCGTGTGCCTCGATGATACGAATATTTGCATCATACTCCTGGGTAAACTATCAAATAAAAAAATGACCAGATTCTCGTCTTCAGACACGACCTCGTCTACCGCAGCCAATGGTGAACGCATATCATCAATCTATACGATTTGATTCATCAGGTCTCCTCCATGTGCCAAGCAAAAAACATGTAGCTTTTTCTCAATTGCACACGGTTACGAAGCGACGGTTTCACGAAGAAAGCACGCAGCGATTTCCATGCGTCATACGCAAAACCCGCGTCACGAAGTATTGGTTGGTAAGATGGACTTAGCATTTGGACCACAATAGCCAACGCCTTCATGTCGGCGGCCTTCCACTCCATTGTCTCACGGCGCATTGCATCTTTTGGCTTCATGGTTTCGAGGTGTCCTTGCAGCCTCTTTCTGGCTTGGGCTCATAACCATCAGCGATGTCTTGTTTCTCGCCGAGCAAATTGGAAAGCAGATTAGCTATCGAAACCCTAGCTAGCTCTTAACCATAAGCGCATGTTCTTTATCCTTGCAAAATTGATCTACGAGAAAATACTTTCTCAACGTGCAAGTTGCCTTTGTACACCGTGCACAAATATGTGACCTGGTGTCAAAACGCCCCAAGAGCTCGCTCAGAAATAGCAATGTTAACGTTGGGGATCGTTCAGCACCTATCCCATTGCCCAAGCGGTACCTTTTTGCCCAATCACGAATGCAAATTTAAGAATCCAGCTAATATTTTTTGTGCACCGTTTGCGAATGATACAAGACAGACAATTGTTGTTCTATAACGAAGCGCGCGAACCGCACGTGTGGACGTTCGTGGATGCGAAGAGAGAGAACAGAAGAGGAAAGGAGAAGAATAGAAGAGATAGGAAGACCGCACATTGACTTTTGCAAGCATGAATGACGCGCAATTCTCTTTGAAGCACAGGGCATATCCCATTGCGCTCAAAGCCTTCTGACTACCTTTAACTTAGTTTTACCCTATCAAGACGCAGCTGGCACTGGCTCAAATATATTGACTGCGCCCCAGCAAGGAAAATCGGGAAAGACAACAGATTGAGGGAAAACGTTCGATATTTGGTACAACATGGTCTATCGTTAACGTATTTTACATCAGTACCAATTCTTCTGAGCCTTTAGCATCCATTTTAGGCGCTAATAAGCCCATGTGCCAAAAGGTATACGAAATTTGATATTTTACTGCTGTAGTCATTTGCTTCAGCAGATTCAGGAGTAACGGTATGAACCACTACTAGTCTTTCTCCATTGATCGTCGCAATCGATTCTTTGGTAAGAAGAGGAAATTTTCTCAAAACTGAAAGCCTCTTTGTTTGCCGAAATGACACTGGAAGGCTTATTATGTAATGCCCACGATACGCATATTCCTCTTTCTTTTTTTCGTTCAATTGTTTTCAGCATCTTAGTGCATCACCGTTACCTTCCATTCCTCTTTCAGGTAAACAATCTTAGCTTCAGCTTCTTAGCTGTGCAAGAAAAGCCACTGTCATTTCGGTGTATTCCGTATAAGTCACAACAGTCTAATTATGCATTTTAAGTGGCGGATGCAATAAGCGGGTGCACTAACTAGCATACAGTCGCCAGGTTTGTTTTGTTTAATCAGTATTGGAGTGAGAAACATCAAGTGTCGACGACCGACTCGTGCTGCAGACTACAAGACAGACACAATCATTTGGCATAGAATTTAGGAACGCGCAGTAAAGACCTATGGGTTGAAATTTAATGAGATTAAACGTATATGACTAAAACATTACGAGCTATAGAACCAGGCTTGCCAGACCTTTGTTTTGTTCATCGTTCATCCAACGATGTACGGTGATGCCGAATGTTGCAGCTTCAATATTGTGAAAAGGAACACTTTTCATGTATTTGTTAGTAAGCTGTGTATCAATTAAAATTTTAGACCGTCATCATATGTGAGTAAAAGATAAAGACGATGTAGCTATTGCGAGGCGCAAATGGCTTGATGTCTGCGAGAGTGTATTGCGCACTAGTTTTATCAGCAAGGGTGCCATGTACACTAAAGTGACGTGACGTCGCTAACAATAAACGTTCGCAACTCATACACAAACATTGCGCCCGTTATAGCAAAAATCATGTTGACACGCGTTGCGGGTTTTAACAGTGCTATAATACTTTGCAAAAATTTAAAATGGATGCCTAACCTTATGCTATGGATTTGTCACTGCTTGATAAATAGTGTATCAGGCTGCATAAAATGATTTGATGCACAACAATATCGTGGCATGCCTGAAAACTTTACCAACGAAGAAGGCACGTCAGGATGTGCTCAAAGTGCTCGCGATGGGCACGCGCTAAATATCACGTGGTGTCAAGCCTAGACAATTAAAGCCTTGAGATCATTCATTAAGCGTCGCGTCAATCCGACGAGCGATCGCCTACACGACAAAAGCGATGCGTGGCTCTTGTGCTCTTACAAACGTGCAAAAATATACTCAACTGTGTAAGATATGCATATATATTTCCGTTTTATATTGTTGAAGGCCCGACTAAAGTTACAAAAAGAACCAACACAGGTGAAATACAATCTCTGCTTTACTTTTATTTATCAAAGGTGATTAATAATCTGTTCATCTGTCTCCATACTGAGAGCCCCGTAATATCATACTCCCGAATGTATTATTTCTTTTGTGTAGGCGATAGTTGAATGCTCTCTAATAAGACTGCGACCGTCACCATGTCTGTAATCCCTACACAATTACTGACACGATATCATACCAATTGACCTATACCCTACATTCCTTGCGATCGCATCACGGATTGCAAATCTACTAATTGCGAGCTTGTATTGATCTTGTGTCACCAAATTTACAAAGATGAAATCAGACTAAATGTAGCGCGGGCTCTATTTATCACGACACCTCGCTGTATTTTGCTTTTAGAAGAGCAAATTAATCCTTCTGCAACGGGGTAGCCGTGCAGTTCGCACACAAAATAGTTTAAGAGCGCGCAGAGAATTCGATCCGACCTACACGAAAGCGAGTGACTCGATCTAGGACGACGCATTTGCAGTATTAAGAAAGAGGGGGAAGACAAATCGATATGTTCCATCCAGGAACAGAACAGAGAGCATCCCACGACATCTAGTGCTTCTTCGCCCTACTATCGAGAGTGATATACGTTTGACTGAGTATAAATTTGTTGGACTAAACATATCTGTTTTTTGACAAGATATGCATTTCTTGGCGTGAGAAAAAGCTCGTGTCCTACAGACCTTTTCGTTACGGCACCCAACCTCTTGAGTACCAAAGTTTTAGTACTTAAGAGTCTTGCACAATTTCATAAATCTCAAATGCATGTTTTTCGCGATTGCACATAAACGATATGTATCTCGCGCAAATTCATAGAATGTAATCACATGTACAGCATAATGCGGTGCGTAGTCTCTATTTGGAAAATAATGATCTGGATTGTCCTAACGAATCGGCGTTGGTGACATTGCAACATAGTGCCACTTTTCAAGAAACTTACGCATTACCGAAAGTCTACTTAATATCACAGTATAACCTCACATTGTGAATACAAATAGGAAATATGTATCGAATATATCGATTTTGCTTTCTGCGTCACCATGCGGTCTGTAAAAGGTACCCGACGTCGGGGGTCAGCACCAGTTTAGCTTCCGTCAGCACCACACCAATGCCGAGATGCTTGCTTGCCTTAAAAAAACATCAAGACGCCGTCTCTTTCTCCGTAGACCAGGTTGGAAGCCCATCACTTCGGTATTATGAAAGCATTTGTCAGCGACGTTTTGTTTCTAGTCGGCAGCAAAGTCAACATCACTGTTTAAATCGATTTTACAGCCTCATTTTGCACAGAACCAGAGCACATCCTAAGCTGCTTTGGTTGAATGCCACTATTATCACGTGCTCTTGTTTTGCTTGATTTAACTCACGT
>NW_020187100.1:209760-210311 GCF_900000015.1 Plasmopara halstedii | reverse complement strand
AGTGGCGTGTCGTGAGCCTCATAGAGGATGCGATATTTCAAATCCTCATCATGAGGAATCACAATTTGTGGTGTATCCGAATCGATGTTATAATGTAGCAAACCGTTTTTCAACGAATATCGGTACAATCGTTCACGCAGTCTTGGTGAAAATTTCTTGTCCGAGTCTCCAAACTCTTTGCTCGAAAGTCCGTAGCAGCGCTACACACATCCTATCACCCGCATACGCGGTGCGGAGCAAATCCGTCACAGACGACGTTACAGTTGTAACATGAGCAAGCTCACAGTCTCGTCGCGTGACAACGCATCAGCCAAAACATTCTGCTTTCCCGGCATATACTTCACCTCGAAGTTGTATTCCGCAAGTAGGATAGCCATCTAGCTTTCCTCTGCGAGAGGTTGGGTGACTGGGCCGCAGTGCGTAGTGACGCATGATCTGAATAGATCGCAATAGACTTGGAGCCGAGCAGGTGAACCATGAACTTGACAAGTCTATACTTCATTGCAAGAAGCTCCTTGTCACGAACTGGGTAGCTCTTCTTTGCAGCTTTC
>NW_020187100.1:209537-209750 GCF_900000015.1 Plasmopara halstedii | reverse complement strand
GGCCGACCATGTCACGCATGACATGCAGCGACTGCTCCGAAACTTGAGCAGCGCTCAGAGGGTTGCCACTCGACGATCAGCCCGCGAGCCACGCTCGGGACTCCTGTCCGATACACCGTTGGTGTCTACCAATTCGGACATTCCAATGTTCAGCACGCTGACCGTCTCGGCCCAGTGCTCTCGCCAACAGCGCTTTTGGCTCCTAGCAGAGGC
>NW_020187100.1:208811-209527 GCF_900000015.1 Plasmopara halstedii | reverse complement strand
AAGGCGGCTCTGATGCGCGCCCATCCACGGTCGGTCATTGACCCTCGTGTGGAATATGACTTCCGCCCGGCGGATGCCGCTGTGGAAGCGAAGGACGTGGTTACCCGATCGTTACGCCTCCACATCATCGGGCCCTCGGCCATTACGGAAGTTGAGCTTGCCGAACGGAAAGCTCTTCGAGTTTGTTCCTTGGTTCCACAAGAATTTCCGTTGGACGCTTATCGCACTCGTCTGCGTGCTCAAAGAGGTGGCTCTCGTGTACCCAAAATGCGGTAGTGCTCGCCACTGGAGAAAGCGCTACAGATGACGAAGCGTTCTTTGAGCAATGGGTGCAACGGCACCGCAAAATTTCCTCACTGTATGCCTAACAGTTGAGTCAAAAGGAAGTGGATGTGCGTGCGGAGCGAAATCTCCGTTGAGTGTGCCAAACGCAAGGCACGCCGTCGACTTCCTTCAGATTGTCGCCCTGCGACGTACGGGTCAACCCCTAACGCTCCTGCGGGCTCTGCGTCTGCGACGGCAAGAGCCCAGGACCCCTGCTCGAGCTCAGCTCAAGACCCTTCTACCTCCCTGGCTGTTACCGGGAAGCGCGGGGCATCCTGATCTTTTTGATCAAAAGTGTCCACGGCGTCTGGGCAATCTTGCCGAAGTAGCGTCTCAAACTCCCACGAGTTTTTGAAGTCGGGATATTCCCGCCATTTCACCAGATATTGGGT
>NW_020187100.1:208456-208801 GCF_900000015.1 Plasmopara halstedii | reverse complement strand
AGAATGGTCGCCACCTTCGTTTGCAGGGTTAAATGGTACACTCTATTTTCTTCTTGCTCCGTTAATTCCTCAGTCGTCAAGACGCTTATATACAATCGGTGCAGAGGTGTTTCATTTGTAAAGGTTTAAAAATTATTCTCGTTACTCAACCTCAAACTAAACAAATCGGCGCTACTGCTTAGTAGTATCTATTTTCTCATCACCTCCTTACGAGCCAAATATTTAGTATGCTCAATCACTTTGAGCTTCTTTTGCGTGCATCTGCCAAAAGTAAACGCCATGCGTATTATCATCTGCATGTCTTTCCCGATATTGTTCCCATTTTGAGTCGCTCCTTTTTTATAT
>NW_020187100.1:207623-208446 GCF_900000015.1 Plasmopara halstedii | reverse complement strand
CGCCTGCTTTCCTTCCGCGAGAATAGCAGCAAAGAGCTTAATCGGGTCAAAATCTACATGGGCCTTTCGGTAATCCAGTCTGCTCAGTCTCCTTAAGAAGATCAGACTCCAATTTATTTCCTAAATGGGACCGCCATAATGCTTCGTCCTACCATCAAATACCGAAAAAGCATACGAGCTTTCAAATTTTTTCTGTTTATTGCCTACTATTTTATCTGTTTATCCTTTTTAAACTACCGCAGATCACAAATCTAAATCATTAACGGCATACGAGGAGAACGTATATTTGAGCGCCGCCACTTTTGCCTTCACAGAGGCGCGGCAAATGTTATCATAGTATCTCGCAAACGAAGAATATTTACATCAAAATACTATCAGGTATCAATGTGTTGATTGCCTTAGAATATCAGTAACACAGTGGTGTGATATTCGATATGAAAGGCTGCACGACTTATTCCGAATCTCATTGTTTAGCATAGATAATTAATTTTTGCCATTTCCAGCCACCGCCAGATATCAGAAAATAGTACTCTTGCTATTCCAGCCAAATTTAATATCTGCAGAAATATCTGAATTTAAACCTCATTTTAAGTTGTCTCAGTTAAAGGTGCAGCCGTTACACCAAATATTCACTAGTGTTCGATGGGTATATTGATAACTTAGAACTTTAAGAGGACATTTATGCAGCGAGAAACAGCTAATAGATTCTCGTTGAAAAGCGTAAAGGTAATCATTTTACGGACACGATACTTCCTCAGATCGCGGAAGAGCCATAAAACCGAATTTCACAACAATGGTTTAAAATGATAAGATTGAACAACAG
>NW_020187100.1:207521-207613 GCF_900000015.1 Plasmopara halstedii | reverse complement strand
TGAATCGCTCTGCAATACGATCGATCATCGCTTCTTGGTTGATCTCGATCGTTTTCTTACTTCTGTCGCGCTTGACCTAAATTCCGAGACAA
>NW_020187100.1:207407-207511 GCF_900000015.1 Plasmopara halstedii | reverse complement strand
TTGATTTCTTGGTCTTGGACATGACAATTAGATCGTCAACATATATGATGATCACAACGTAAGCCTTCCCTTGATCGCGGATGTACACGCAGTGGTCTGCATCG
>NW_020187100.1:205016-207397 GCF_900000015.1 Plasmopara halstedii | reverse complement strand
GGAGAATATCATGGAAAGTTTTGCAGGAGCCATTATCGGCATTCTTGCAACTTTGAGCAGCCAAGGTACACCCCTAATGTAATGGGCCAGGTATCACGACACATGTTGTGTATCCCACATTTTTGGTATGTCAAACATTAACCATATACCATATCTAGTTGTATATCCACTTTCAGTTCCATTGTATCAGAACTGGAAGTACTTATCAGGGTAGATAGGTTTGAAGCCTATTGACTATAATAATTAATCACCTTTCCTACTCTCTACGTAAGTGAGCGGCCCGTCCGAAGCGAGCAACACGCAGTAAGGCGTGTCAGTTGACCGAAGCTTTTATCAGAAAAAAGTGTGTATACGGATGGACAATTCCCGTTACATCTCATGAAGGGTACGGATTTCATCAGCTGTAGGGGCTCTTAGCGAGGGCGATACTTCTGAGGAGTAATAACCTGTATAGATAGAGAGCTTCTCCTGCTGCCCGTTTGCTCTCGGTAAAAACGGAAGGCCCCGTTGCATAGGATGTGTTAGAGCTCCGCCAGTTCAGTCGATTGAATACCGTCAAAAAGACGATATGATTTGGGCAAGAGTCGGCGAGCTCTTGCGATTATAACTGTGCAAGTGGGCTCCCTGAGACAATTTCAATTTGCTCGTGACGAGCCGGTGAGCGTCGCGGCGGGGTGTCGTAATGTAAATTGCAAAGGCTGGAATGAGTTTGCAAGCGAAGCAAATGCTTATTCGGCGTTTAATTCTCCGCAATGCTTTGATAATACAAAGGTTGTGTGAACCCTATTGTGTTTTCCATTTTAAGAAAGAAAACTGTAATGGGATAAGAACTGTATCATTTACACTGTTGTATACTTGCTCAAAGTATTTATAAAATAATCTACAATCGTGCGAATTTCACTTTGCACTTTTGTGTGATGCAAAAATTCATCAGTACCAAAGTATCGATACGATAGCTTTCGGGGCTGATAATTAAAATATCATTATCATGAAATATTGTTACACCTATATATTAAGGTCAAGTAATTCTGAATAAAATCTTGAAATTGATTAGTAACGTAGACAACCAGTTACGATAGAGGCTCTCGCTTTCGCTCTTTGTTGGAGCAAAGGATTCCATCTTCCATGCGTAATTGAAATGAACTCTGCAGATTATACCATGTGAGGCTGAAAATGCAGCAAGAATATACGCTAATCTGTCAGCCTTTTGCTCTTCACTAACTAAGTTCATTTGGTACGAGCGCTTGTTGAAATCTAATCCGACACAGACGGCGCACTTGATCTTGTCAGGGCTGGAGAGGTGGGTTGAGTCTCAATGCGCTTCATTTTTTTTCTTTGGGCGTGTAACGGGGTTACGCGTACCCTTGTAGGAATGGGCACGCTGCACAAGAATGGGCGGGTCGCACAAGATTGTGCGAACGTACATACGTGCGTATTACATAGTTACTGTAACCACACAGTGGTGTGGCTACGCTGTAACAAGAAAGTACCACGTGACAGAATTGCCAGTAGTAATGTTTAATTAGATTTTGCTATATTGATTAGGTACCAGTATAGTAATTAGAAAAACCTAGGGTTTTAGGTATTGACACTCTGCCGCAACTAAAACAATTAATTACTTTCAGTTTCGAACAGAAGTATTTGTTTGCCTCAAGAAACTTTAATTGTACTTGGATGTAGCGATCCGCTACACTCGTACTGGTTCTTGGAAAGACGTAAGGTCTGTGACCTTAGCTTAGCTTCCTTTAAGGAAAGAGCTACGGCAACCCCCTGCAGGACGACTACATTTCGTTAGGACCGGGGATGATTGATGAGCTCAGAATTGCAGGTCGTTCAAGGACTCATTTCGACGGCTGGTACGCGCGTCGATTTGCGTCGGTCGTCCATTAGTCATAAAAAAATGACGTGAAAGTGCAGTTTGTTGACCGACTTTAGTGCAGCAACGGTATGAAAGTATGGAGCCTTCATGTACTGGAAATAGCCGCACGTGCACGGCGCCGTTCGCTTGTCGAGATCGACAGCGTATTCCATAGGTACCTTGCCATCCTTGTAGACTGTTGTAACAAACGATGTCGAGCATGTCGGTAATATCGTGATCTTCACCACGACATCACTTAGTCGTGAGGTGATGATCTTTTCACTTGACTTCATCTTGAATGCCCCCCCATGTTATTTTTTGTACGCGACAAATCCTATATGTTGGTATATGACCGAGCAACAAAGAAGTTGTCTTTGTCGGCCTCGTCACCTGACGAGGCAATGTTGGAGCGAGCGCGGTCGCCGGCATCAGCCGGGTGGTCATCATCTGAGCTGCCCATGTCTTCCATGTAGTCGTCTTTGCTGAGAATATTGTACTTGTGGCTGGTATGGCTTTCATATAA